>NW_027533081.1:100790-123008 GCF_008692635.1 Crocuta crocuta | reverse complement strand
GGGGCAGGGGCTGTCTGACTCCGCCCCGCGCACCTCCGCGATCTGGGGTTACTTACTCGTTTCGCCTTGCTGGGGGGTCACCTATCGCAGCCAGGGCTTAGGGCACCTTCAGGAACCACTGGTTCCACCCTGAGTTGGTACAGCTCCAGCCAGCCGCAAAGAAACGGGATGTTTCGTTTAGTCCCTGGGGCGCCTGGGGGAGAGATTTTGGAGGCTTCACCTGTAATCCTTCCTCCACTGCTGCATTTGGGATCATGAAATCGCAGACTGGAAACATGGGGCTTTCTGATGTTTTATCCCCGCAAAGTGTTGTTTGCTTTTATTTACCAATGAGGAAATTGGGAGGAGGATGGATATCCTGCTTTGGGTGGATAAGGCCCCAGTCCCCGAGCTAGATCTATCAGCAGTTCAGAAGCAATTGACTCTCTATCTTGAACTTAACTCAGAATTATGAGGCAACGATTCTGAATATCTTCGATTCTTGACCAGAAGTGACAGCACTTTGTTGAAGTAGCTGGACAGCTGACTTTAGGAAAACCCTACTATTGGTCCTTCAGTGGGAGTTTGTACTAAGTATACTGTTTTTCCAGGTTGATTCAAACTACCCCTTTTTGATCCAAAGCAATCCCCAACTGGTGTATATTCCCTTTTTTTTTTTTTTAATTGTGGATATGCAGTTCAGATGTGCCAATACCAAGCTGTAGAGTCTTTTCCTGTGTAATGAGGTAAGTGCCAATCCTGGAGAGCTAAAGCAGTTTCACAATGCCCAGGGTTTTCTCTTCCTGTAGTGGTGTTCAGTATCCTATGCCAACATTCCATTCTTTTTTTTTTTTTTAATTAGTTTTTTCTTCCCCCATCACAGTTGAGCATAGCATGAATGAAAGACCGACCCCCTGTGATTCCTGGCTTGTTTCGGTTGTATCAGGTTAGGAGACCAGTGTTGTCAGTAGTATCAGGACTTCAGTGTTTCCATTTTCCACCAATTTTTATGGAACAAAAAGGACAGGATGCGATACGTTTTTCATGTTCTGACATAAATGCTGCTCTTTGGACATAACTGGGAAAATGGAGTCAGTGCCTGTCCATGTCCCTCAGAATGGTCCTTGTTGACCAGTAGAAAGCTGCCTAAATATAGTATGGAAGGCACTTGAGGAATTCCCAAATGATCCTGGGCATTATGTTTAAAGAATGCTTACTTCTTAGAAAGCGTCTAATGGACAGGAAAAGCAGTCCTTTTGGCCTTGACTCTCAGTGGATGCTACTTTTCAAAAGGAAGCTTTCCCTCATTAGGTGGAGTATATTGAGAGGGAGCATGTGGCCAGATGGGAAGAAGGAAGCCTCTCTGTTTCCAGGTAACTCTTCTCATATGTGGGAGATGCTCAGACTTGATGGCCTCAAGATCTTCCCCGTAACATGCCTTCGTTTCTAGAAGGCTAAGTGCAGTCTGCTCTTTCAGCTCTGTTGAGTGAGAATAATTGTTCTGAGACCCAGTCTATAGAGTCCCAGATTGGAGAGGGGAGAGACGTCTGCTCTCTTGGGCCAGGCCTGAACCTCTGGAGGTCTGGGAAGGGTTCAAGATCAGGAGGCTGACTATTGATAACCAGAAGCTCCTGTGACAGCGTTGGGTGGTGGATGGCCTGCAGGTCTCTTCCCCTTGGAAAACAGGCACCATATTCAGAGAGGTGGGTCGGCTGTAGAAACACACCCATGTCCCCCCATGCCACATCTGTGCAGCAGCTTTGGGAAGGCTTGTGTGATCGCAGCAAGTGTGTATGTCACTCTTCTCTCCCCATCTACAGGCAGCTGTGTTCACCAAGCCAGAGTCGCAGGGCTGAGAGGACCCTAAGAAATCCCTAGGTTCACACCTTCATTTTACATTTGGGGGAGATAGGTCGAGAGAGGGCACAGGCTGGTTCAGGGGAAACCCAGGAAGGCAAGCCCCCGGTTTCTTAAGTTCAGGGGTCTTGGGAAGATGTAGGTGTCCTGGAGCACTATAGGACCTGCAGTAAGTTTATTTATTTGAGAGACAGAGAAAGTGTGAGCAGGGGAGGAACAGAAAGAAAGAGAGAGAGAATCCCAAGCCCGTTGAGGGCTTGAATTCAACAAAGCCCGAGATCATGACCTGAGTCAAAATCAAGAGTCAGACACTTTGGGTTAACAATGAGCCACTCAGGCACCCCTAACCCCAGGCACCCCTGACTCTTCCGTTAGGCTGTTCTGGTTGTCGATCATAAAAATCTTTGATTCGTGAAAAATGAGGAAACACATTTAACACACATTTACCCTACTGTGCTAGGTAGGTAAATGGGGAAAATAATAGAAATGGTCCTTTGTGGGGCAAAGTTCAGGATTGCTGAGCATTTGACAGATGAGTAAGGAGACCCAGAAAAGCAAGGTGATTTCCGGTCACAGTGGAGCCAGCACATGGCACTCAGTCCCCAGCTGTCCCTTGCCATGTGACGCGAGTGGTCTTTTTTGCAATGTCACTGAAATAATCGAGTTTCTTTATATAAAACTTTGAGACAAGATTTCTGTTCATTAAAGAAATCATATTTTGAGTATCTGTTGCGGACAAACCGAAGTTATTGTTTGAGGCAGTAATGATTTATAAAGCAATCTGCTGATTGCCAGTAAGTGTTTTTTAAACTCTTGGAAAATTCCTTTGGTGTTCCTGGTTTGAGTTTGTTACTAAACAAAGCAACAGGGACCACGGGGGAAACTATCCTGCATCTGTCTAAAATTAAAAGACCTTTTTGGTGTTTATTGCATCATAAAAATATCAAAGTCTTGTTCTTAAGATAAAAGAAAGTCAGAGGAGCCTTACATTTCTGGAAAGTGCCCAGGATCCTTAGTCTAAAGTCAGAATCACTTTGAGCGTCTCGGTGAGCTCTGGGGGCCTGCCCCAGAAGCGTCTGGTCAGGCCTTTCAGAACTTAGCCGTGTCGCTGGGATGCAGATGGTATTGCCCCCACCTAGAGGGGCAGATGCGGGCCAGATGTGCACTGGTGTTGAACCCTTGATGTCAGCAGAATGTGTTTTTATGGCTGCAGAAAGCCTGGTGCCTGGAGGCCAGCTTGTGCTCCGTCACTCAGTCGGGCAGAGCCTCTGCACCAGGACCCTCCCTTTCTGCATCGAGATGTGACCCTCATAATGAGCCTTCTTGCTTTGCTCATAGGTGGGAAACTACCTCCGTATGTTCCGAGGTTCTCTGTACAAGAGATACCCCTCGCTCTGGAGGCGACTAGCCACTGTGGAAGAGAGGAAGAAAATAGTTGCATCGTCACATGGTAAAAAAACAAAACCTAACACTAAGGGTGCGTCTTCACGAGGGTTTGTAAACCTGTTTCAAAACCACTCGCTTATGTCATGAAGATAAAACGTTTTCACTCCAGTGTCTTCACTGCAGCCCTGACCTTAGCGTGGCGGGGAGCACGTGAGGGGCAGGGTCGCCGTGGAGCACGCCATGCAGCTCAGGCGACAAAGCAGCTCTGGGTAGCCAGGGGTCCCTCGTCAGGTACCTGCAGCAGGGCCAGCAGGGCAGGGGGGCTGGGGCCGGAAGGGAGCAGGGCCGGGACAGTAGTGGGTGCTGTGAAGACATGTTGGTCTCAAAACGTTTTAGGAATGCTGTGATGCTGTGCCGTGGGCGTGTCGCCATAGTCACCCTCCATGCAGCCCAAGTGGCGGGTGGTGGCCCCAGCTCCCACTCCCCTCTGGGGCTTTCACCGCTTTGCTTCCCGGAGCACCTCCATCCCGTAGCCCTTCGTTCTGGCAGCCAGTGTGCTAGAGCTCCTGTGCATGTCCCCGCGTGGTGTGCCTGAGGTGTGTGCCTGGGGCTTGCCTGCTGAGCCCTGACACTGGAGAGCCGCATGTGCTTTGGCGGTGGCAGCCGTGCGCGGGGCCGGAAGATGTTCTACAGATGCTCCGACGGCCCCATCGGGGGAGTCTCACCGCCCGTTTCGGTTTGGAGGCCTCGCAACATTTGGCAGGTGGCGAAATTGCTTCGACTCGGCTGTGGCCCCTTACAGAGAGCTGCCCTGGCCCTGGGTGAAGACTCTGCCTGAAGCTGTGTGTGTGTGTGTGTGTGCGCGCGCGCGCTTCACAGTCTGTCCTGTTTGGTTGTGTCCATAGGTACTGCTGTGGTGTCGTCCGCTGTCAGCAAAGTAGTGGTTCTTTTAATGCAGGAGCCGGGGCTTCTTTTTTTTTTTTTATCTGCTGCTGTGACATTGCCACTCACTCGCTTGACAAAGTCTCCTTTTTATCCTCCCTCTGCCCCCCAGGGGAGCACCAGTCACTAACGCAGTGAGTTCCTAGCTTTGCTTTCCCCTCCGCAAGCCTCAGGTGAAGTCTCAGTGACTCTTCTCCCTTGTGCTTTGGAGATACCCTTCCCCGTAACCGATTTGTTTCTCCAGGAGAAGCCAGTCTGGACCCGCAGACAGGTGGCAGCTCTTGCCCGAGGTTCCCTAGAAGAGCAGTGGGTCGAGTTGCCTAGAATCTGTCCTGCTTCCCAGACAGCACGTGTTGACTGGCGCGGGGCTGGGAATTCACACTGGGTGTGAGGCAGCGCCTTGTAACTCTCTGGGCTCTTGTTTTAAAAGAAGAGTACTTTTCATCTCTCATTCCATCTCTCCACTTTGCTTCGTGTCGTGGACCGCAGTTGGTGTGTCAGACCTCTTCCCACTGGTGGTATCACTCTGGAGCCCCCCTCCCCCCTTCTCCCCATTGGCCGCTGCGCTGTAGCTGCTGCCGCCCTGTGCCCGGAGCCAGTGCTCCTGGGACAAATTAGTGCAAGTCAGTCCTATGGGAGTGTTTTCTCAGTAGGACCTCTCAAGCACTCGGTCCAGATTGCCCTTTTGGAAGAGGCCAGCGTTCGGCAGTAGTAAGGTTGACACTCGCTTTTCCCTCCTCCCGCATGCGAGGACCTCGATGTGCTGCACTTGCTGGCTGCTGCTTCTTGCCGCCCTGCCAGCAGTGTGACCGCAGCGGCGTCTCTGGTTACAGATCATGGATACACAACACTGGCCACCAGCGTGACGCTGTTAAAAGCTTCAGAGGTGGAAGAGATCCTGGACGGCAATGACGAGAAGTACAAGGCCGTCTCCATCAGCACGGAGCCCCCCACCTACCTCAGGTAATGCACCCCCGGCCAGGGCGTGCTCTCAGAATGCCACCCAACAGATAGTTTTCTCATACCCTAGAACTGGTTGGGGTTAAGTTGAACCGAAATACCTTTAAACACTTCACCCGCTGTGCTTACCAATCGTCTTAGCCAGATTGCCAAGTTTCTTGCGTGTCTGCGGAATTTCTGAGACACGGAAGCCAAGTCTTGGGTTCTGGAAAGTCGCTAGGAATGCTTTGAAAGTGGGGCTGATCTGTCAGAAAAATGAGTGGCCCAGATAACCTCTCAAAAGAAACGAACAATAGATCTTAGTGTTTGAGCTTAGAACCTTTGAAAGAGTATTTACAGTACTAATTGGACAAGTAATTGGGAGGTGAATATGTTACAGAGTCTGTTCATTCAGATTTATTTTTTAATTTAAAACTTTTTTCATTTTTTGAAAGTTTATTTATTCTGAGAGAGTACGTGCACGTATGAGCAGGGGAAGGGCTGAGAGAGGATGAGAGAATCTCAAGCAAGGCGCTGCAGTGTCAGCCCGGAGCCTGGTGTGGGGCTCGAACCCATGAACTGTGAGATCATGACCTGAGCCAAAACCAAGAGTCAGACACTCAACTGAGTCACCCAGGCACCCTGTTTCTTCATTTTCATAGGTAGTTTTCTTTAAAAAAAAAATTTTTTGTTGTTTATTTATTTTGAGAGAAAGGGAGACACAGAATCTGAAGCAGACTACAGGCTCTGAGCTGTCAGCACAGAGCCTGATGTGGGGCTCGAGCCCATGAGTGGTGAGCTGATGACCTGAGTTGAAGTCGGACGCTCACTCGACTGAGCCACTTAGGCGCCCCATGGTTTTTATTCATTCAGATTTATAAGAAAATCCCCAATACCCCAATAGCTAAATAGATAAAGGGCAGGCCACCCTGAAAGCATAAAGAATAAACAAATAAGGAGACGAGGTGTGTCCTCACGTAACATTAAGAATTCAAAGTAAAACAGACAAGCAACTATCGACATAAAGGGTTGGGGAGGGTACGGTAGAGCTGACACACTCAGGCACTCTGCGCGGGCTTTGTACACGAGCATGGCCATGACATCAAACCTGTTTTCATTCTCAGACTCATTAATTTCACCCCTAAGAGTCTGTCCCAGACACATCATTTCAAAGAACAGCACCACCAGTGGAAACCACTATATGCAGAGAGGTGGCATTGTGAGTAATAATGGACAGCATTCAGCCTTAGGGAGAGGCTGACTGAGTGAAGATACAGCCAGCTGAATAGACCAAGGTATTACAGACTAGGATATAGAACAGGATAGACTGGATCTTGGAAGCAGATAGACTGGGATATAGGTAACTGTTGATGCCATCACTAAGTAGACTCTGCGGCAGCCAGAAATGTCGTTCGCGTGAATGACGTGCAGAATGTCTAGAACGCATGCATTTATGTGCACAAAACCCCGGGGGCACTGAGGAGGAGGGTTATTGTTTCGAGTGATGTGGTTATGGAAAAATCATTTCTTTCCAGATTTTCTTTCAACTTCACTATTGGATTGTTTTTATAATCCTCCCCCAACCCCCACGTAAAGGTGGCCCATGTCCAACTTGGCCAGTGTTAGAGATGTGTGCTTTGCAGATTCCTCTTTCCCCGAGGGATGCGGTAAGAACATAAGGATGGCTAGACTTTCCTAGGGAAGTGGCAGAAGGAAATGATATACATATGGCTGGGGCTTTCAAGTCTGCACATGTCAGCCGGGAACCTTTTATGGGGCAGTAAATACTTCTTGATGATCGTGTCATATGAGGAACAGCTGACAGAGGAGAGTACTGTTAGCCCAGAGGTCAAAACTAGAGACGGTTGGGGGGGTTGAGGTTTGCGAGAAGCTGTTTTCATGGGCTCTGTGCTCAGAAGAGCCTTCCCCCTTCCCAGTCAGCCCCACGGGAGGACCAGCACCTCCCCTCCTCATCACTGACAGGCTGGGCAGAGGCTGGATGTCCCCCCCACCCCGCCCACCCCCTTGGGCAGACCTGCTTGTAGAGGAAGAAAGGTCGAATTACGTGACCCAGATTCACCCAGATTCTCAGAGTTGGTGTCTCACTTCCTCACTGTGTCTGTGACAGAACTTGAACTCGAGATAGTTACCTGACAGAGGGCTTGGCAGAGCAGCCCAGGCCTGAAAATGAACGAGATCACTACAGAGGTAGGTCAGGACTGCGGGTGGATTGGGGGGCCTCAGTGCCAGCTCTTAGGAGGCTCAGAAGAGAGGTGGCGGTCTAGACCTGAGGTTCCCAAACACGGGCCCAGGATACCGGTGTCACACATAGAAGTTATAAAGAACCCATATTCCTGGGCCCTCTCCAGAGACGGGAGTCCCTTGGTTCTGGGTGAGGCTCAGAGATTTCCTACTTGAAATTTTGCACTCTGAGGGAGTCTGTGCAGCCAAGGATTCAAAACCACTGGCTCAGTCTTGCTGCACCAGCTCTAAGCCCTGCGCAGATTAGTTCCATGTTCCTCCTTTTCCCAAGCCTCTGGTATTTGGTAAGATCCAAGCAAGATTTGAGTACAGGAGACTCGATCAAGTCCCAACGGAGTCTAGTACTGTAAATCTCTCCCTGCCTCCACCCTCAGTCAAGGGGCACTCTGGGACCACAGCATCTGAGGTGCAAGTGGTCCCAGCTTTAGAAGAGAGAAGAGTCAAAGGGCTTGGGGCCCAGGCAGGTCACAGCCACCGCTTCTGCTCTCCACTGCTCCATGGAAAGAACGGCTGCCAGTCATGTCTCCCCACCCCTCACTTGAAGACACTGAGGGGAGGGAAATCGAGTGGTTGCCATCAAAGTGAATGAAACACAGCCACTTGCCCTCACGTTGCTCAGACTCCTTAGGGAAGGCAACCCCCAAGGATGATAAGGTGATGTAGAGAGCTTAGTGGGAACTCGAGCCCTTGCCTTTCAAAGCCAGCACTGGAGCCTTTTGGGGGGTGCCTGGGTGGCTTGGTTGGGAGAGCATGCGACTCTTGGTCTCGGGCTTGTAAATTGGAGCCCCATGTTGGGTATAGAGATTCCTTAAAAATAGAAACCTTTAAAATAAAATAAAGTAAAGTAAAGTAGCTTTTGGTATTATCCTAGTAGTAAAAGCAACCTGTAAGTTGGCAAGAAGAGTGAACCTTGATGGTGCGTGGGTTATGTAAATTACTTTGAGCCTCAAGTTTCTAGAAAGTTTTTACTAACACAGCTTCTCATACGCCACTAGTCTGGAAACCTGCAAGGCCGAAGCGTTATTGAGGTGTTAAACTCAGGCTGGCCTGTGTATCTAAAAGAACAGTCTGATCTTACCTCACCCTTCTTTAAATTCCTCTTTGGGGACTCCCATTTCTCACGGAGTAGCTGGCCCTTAATCGGGACCCTCTCCACGTCTGTCTCTCCAGCCCTAGCTGAGGCCACAGTCTATCCATGCCTCCTCTCTCCTGCCACCCGTGCACTTGCTGACACGCCCTTCCCATTTCAGTTGTTCCCCTACCCCCATCCCCGGTGAGCCCCAACTCCATGCTTAAGGCTCCGCTCTAGGGTCTGCTCCTCTGGGAGGCCGCCTCCTTGTGCACGTTCCTCGCCAAGGGAAGAGTTCTCTCGTGGAGTCATGCCTGGCACATAGCATGTTACACCGTGACTCGGCTGGGGGCTGCTCTGCTGTGTTGGGGGCCTCTCTCTACCCTTCCCCTAGCCCGGGTGCTTTTGAATGGGTGCCAATGGGTGCTTGAGGAGTAGACCCGTACAGAACCTGGGGTGCGTAGGGTGCGCCACCGGTGAGGGTGCAGTGGGCGTCCATTGACCATGACGTGGAGCCTCATCACCCAGTATTGGGCTCCTGGACTGAGCAGGGGCATTTCTCACATCTCCCCAGGGAACAGAAAGCCAAGAGGAACAGCCAGTGGGTGCCCACCCTGCCCAACAGCTCCCACCATCTGGATGCCGTGCCCTGCTCCACGACCATCAACAGGAACCGCATGGGCCGGGACAAGAAGAGAACCTTCCCTCTGTGGTGAGCACGCCTCACCCTCCACTGATTCCGCCTCAGTCCTCAAACATGTCTTAGCCTCTTCCTCTCCTCTGCCTTGACCTTGTCTGAAACACCACGCTGCCTTGAAACCGTTGCCCCCGGCTTCTAGGACAGCTGGTCTCCAGCTAGCTTCAGCTCCGGGCCCTGCCTGCTTTAGTGTCCCTGCTCTCCTGTTCCCCAGCGTCTCCAGGGTGCTCCTGGACGTGCAGCCCTTGGACCTTATCTTGTGGTTTCAAACGCCATCCCATTGAGACCCCACTGTTAGTTCCCGGTGGCTGCTGGAGCAGATCACCACGAACCGGGGGTCTTAAAACAACACAAATCTATTTCTCACGGTTCTGGGACCAGGAATTTCCGTGCAGCAAAATCCAGGTGTTGGCCGGACCCCACTCCCTCTGGAGGCTCTCGTGGTGGGGGCAGGGGCGACAAGCTGATCCTACCTCTTCAGCTTCTGGTGGCTGCCGGCATTCCGTGGCTTGTGGCTGCATCAGCAGCCTGTGCCTCAGTGGCCACAAGGCAGCCTCCTCTGTGTGTGTGTGTGAAACTGCCCTTCTCAAAAGGACGCTTGTTTTGTGGTTTAGAGCCACTTGCATAATCCCCTCTTAAGATCCCTGATTATAATCTGCAGAGCCCCCTCCCTCCCTTTTGCCATATAACGGTCACAGGCTCTAGGGATTAGGACTAGATATCTTTTGGGGGGCATTTTTCAAGTTCCTACCCCACTTTCATCTCTGCAGCCTGGCCTCACCCCTACACGCTTTCCTCCGGTATCACACACTGCTTGCAGACTCCTCAACCCCGGGACATGGTAATCCCATCCCTCCTGTGCTCGGGCCAAAACCCTGGGACTCTTCCTCAAGCCACAGAGCTGGTTTCAGCAAACTCCTGCCTTCTCTGCCTTCCAAGTGTCCAGAGTCGGACCACCCTTGGCCGAGTCCCCCACAGGGGTGGGCCCCTCATCCAGGACAGACGGCACCTCTCCTGGACGCACGTCTTCTAGATCCCCCGTCACATGCCCACCAGGCCTGGAGTCCTCGTAGTGGCCACTCCTCTCTGGCCTCTTCCCCACCACTGTCATTCTGCATCAGTCATATGAACCTCCTCACTGCTTTCAGAGCCACCCAGAAGCTTCTGCCCTTAGAGTTCCCTCTGCCGAGAGCTTACTCCATCCCAATATCTGCGTGGCTGACTCCTTTCCACTCTTCCTCCTTTTTTCCCCTTCTTTCCCATCACTGGCTGAACGTCCCTTCTCAGGGCTGCCTCCCCTTCTGTAGAATGGCCGCTCCTGTCTCTGACACTCCTGTCCCTTTCCCTGTCCACGTTTCCCAGAGCATTGGTGTCCCGCATGCAGTTGGCTCTCCTTGTTTGTCATCTGTGCCCCGCCGGAGAGTAGTTCTCAGCCCACTCTATTCCACAGACACCCTTAGGGTCCCCTTGCCCTCCAGCGTTCCCGCCATCTCCGCCCCAGCCTCTTCCCTCTGTGTCTTCCTAAAATACAGATAGGACCACAGGACTGCCTTGCTCTGGGCTCTCCTGGGGCTCCCTCATGGGAGAGGCTGGACCCCGTAGCCTGAGGTGGAGAAGCGTGGGCGCTGGGACACCCGTCTTCTGTGCTCTGGCCCTTGCTTCCTCAACAGTTCCTCACCTCGCCCGCCCCTTGGCTTTGGCTCAACTATTTCCTCTTCTGGAGATACCCTTCCTTTCCCAGTTACCAGTGAAAGTTCTGCCTGCTTTGGGGCTGGAATCTCCCTCTCGGATATGTCTAGGTCATATCCCACCGCCCAAGGCTAAAACTCCCTCTCCCTTCCCTGTGTGTCCATGAAGTGTGGGGCGCTCTTCCTGTGGCCCCAGGACCCCTGCTTGCCTGGTCTCTGCTGGCTCAGCCCTTAGTTGACAAGTCCCCATAACAAGTGGGCTTTTCCCTTCCAGCCAGGTTCGCGGTGACAGGCGGTGCAGGGAGGGAGGTCCTGTGCGTGGAGACCCACGGCACTCTTTGCTGACTGTGCTGCCTCTTCACTCCCAGCTTCGATGACCATGACCCAGCTGTGATCCATGAGAATGCATCCCAGCCTGAGGTGCTGGTCCCCATCCGGCTGGACATGGAGATCGACGGGCAGAAGTTGCGAGATGCCTTCACTTGGAACATGAATGGTATGTGGGCGGCTGGGCTCTGCACGGCCCAGTCGTGGCTGCTGTGTGAACAGACCTTTTTCTTGCCTGCTGCCTGCTGGGTCCTGGACTCTGAACCCGACAGTCAGAGCTCCATGGAATAGATTGGGAGGGTGTGGACTCTGGGTTCACATCCTGCTTCTGCCACCGTTTTCCGTGGGCCGGGCACATGGGCCTCAGCTTCCTCCCTCCCCCAGTGGAGGACTGTATGTGTGTTTATTGTTTCCCTGAATCCTTCAGGCTTTTTCCTTTTTTTTTTTTTTTTTTAAATGATTTATTTCTAGGAGAGAGAGAGACAGTGTGAGCAGGGGAGGGTCAGAGAGAGAGGGAGTCACAGACTCTGAAACAGGCTCCAGGCTCTGAGCTGGCAGTCAGCACAGAGCCCGACGTGGGGCTCGAACCCACGAACCGCAAGGTCATGACCTAAGCGAAAGTCGGACGCTTAACCGACTAGGCCACCCAGGCGCCCCCTTCAGGCTTTTTCCAACAGACACATTATTTATACTCAGACCAAAACCAAACAACAACACCCCAAAGAGTATCATTTTTAAATGAAGTGAAGTTTAGAATTCCCAGAACCTCACTGCTCCTAACAGTAGTTTCTTTGCCAGTCACTTCCACACACAGACCTATTTAACAGAGTTGTAATCATAGTGCAGGTATAATCTTTCTTCACTTATGAGTGTCTTCCTGATTTCCTTGGTCTTCATAATCGGTGTCCGGTTTTCTGTTGAGTTGTAGTGCCTTGGTTTACTAGAACTCCTTCTGCTATTAGACGTTTCCATGGCAGAAAACATAACTGCTTACGTCTGGTTTCTCCCACCGGGGATTTCCTCAGGGAGGAACGTGTGTGGTTGTTGATATGTGGTTGCCTTGAGCTGTCTGGGGGGATTAGACTACTTCCTTTGGTCATCTCCTGGCATTTGGTTGTGCCAGGCCTGAGTCCAAGGGCCTCTGCCGAGCCTTGGGAACAAGGCCTGAGAGCCGAGTGCCTGTCCTCCAGGGCTCACAGGTTAGCTGGCGAGAGGATGTGGCCAAAGGGCGATGTGAGGGGTTCCAGATAGGGCAGGTGTGGTGGTGACAACTTGGGCACGGGTCATGAGTGCCAGGCTGTAGCCAGTGCGGCACATCCCCTGTGAAACCATTCCGTGCTTAGTCTCAGTGGGCCTTGGCTGTACTTAAATCATCTCTCTCTCCCCGCAGGTCAGGGATCTTGTTTTTATTGCTACTTTTCTTACGACTTTTGGCACAGATCCTGGCCATAGACCATAGCATAGGAATTTAGTCGTTCATCTAGATCAACTCGGTACATGTATTACCTTGTTACTTTTCCTTTAAGAACACATATAAAGCCCCAGCTATTTATTTATACTTCCACCATCTTCCAGAAGGGATAAAACATCTTACATGGGAACTTTTTGATACAAAGGAATAAAGCACATAAAAAAGGCATGGTTAGGAAGAATTGGGTGAAGGGGAAAATGGAACAAGAAGACACCCAATGAAGCCAGTGCTCTCATTCATACTCATAGTTCGGTAGGCGCACGTTGCTAAGAGAGGGCATGATGCTCGGCTCTTTAGAACCAGGCAGAGATGAGATGATCAGCTCTGCAGTTCTCAGTGTGGTCAAGATGAGCAGCCGCTGGTGGCTCAGAAGCAGCAGAATCACACATAGCACTTGAAACAGAGAGAACCTTTCCCCCTGGCCCTCGGGAAGTGGACACAGTATTATGTAATGAAGACCTGCATCTGTCCAGGAACTCTGCCATGAGTTTCTCCAAGTTGTTCCTCAAAGGAGTCTTCACATAATATACCACATCCCAGTAAGTGTAATTTGGTAAACACTTGGAGAACCAAAATAGTTTTTTTTTTTAAATTTTTGAAATTTATTATTATTTATTTCTTTATTTTTGAGACAGAGAGAGACAGAGTATGAGTAGGGGAGGGGCAGAGAGAGATGGAGACACAGACTCTGAAGCAGGATCCAGACTTTGAGCTGTCAGCACAGAGCCTGACGCAGGGCTCAAACCCACAAACTGTGAGATCATGACCTGAGCAGAAGTCGAGTGCATAACCAACTGAGCCGCCCAGGCGCCCCAAACCAAAATAGTTTTGTTCTGCGAACTCTTCCTCAGCCCACAGTGGTATTTGGCATGTCTAAGAGCTGTGATTCTTGGGGTGCCTGGGTGGCTCAGTCTGTTAAGCATCCAGCTCTTGATTTCGGCTCAGGTCATGATCTCACAGGTTCATGTGTTGAAGCCCTACATCTGTCATGAGTGCCAAATGACAGATTCAGGAAGCTGAGTGGATAGCAGTATAAACTCAAAGAAATCCATGCCAAGATGCACCCTACCTAAACTTCTGAAAACTGAACACAAAGAAAAGATGTTGAGAGCTGAGAAAAATAACACCTGACTTACAGAGAACGACCTGGAATGACAGCTGATTTCTCACCCAAAACCATGGAGGCTGGAGGAAATGGCCCAGTTTTGCAAGCACTGCAAAAAAAGGACTCCCGATCTTGAATCTTACACCCACTAAAAATATCCTTCAGGAATGAAGGGGAAATCCTCAGGTGACGGAATACTATAACCCATAGACATAAAAGAAGGGGGATGATAAAAGAAGAAACTTTGGAATATCAGCAAAGAAGAATATGACAAAACTATGGGTAAATACTATGGGTAAATAGCTTTCTTAAGTTTTCTAAATTATGTTCAGCAGTGCAGCAAACATGATAATGCTGTCTGATGTGGTTTTAAATGTATGTAGAGGGGGGCGCCTGGGTGGCTTAGTCGGTTAAGCGTCCGACTTTCGCTTAGGTCATGATCTCGCGGTTCGTGGGTTCGAGCCCTGCGTCGGGCTCTGTGCTGACTGCCAGCTCAGAGCCTGGAGCCTGTTTCAGAGTCTGTGACTCCCTCTCTCTCTGACCCTCCCCTGCTCACACTGTCTCTCTCTCTCTCCTAGAAATAAATAAAACATTAAAAATATTTAAAAAAAATAAACAAATGTATGTAGAGGGAATATTGTAAGATGTTTGTATTACAAATGAGGCAGTGTAAAGGGACATGATGAGAAGTAAGGTTTCTATACTTCATTTGAATTGGTGAAAATATATACATGGACCTAAATGAAAATGTCCCATATCTAAGTTTTTAATATAGTTAAAGTAGTGCAGTTAGCAGCATCAATTTGTAAAGCAGGGTTATTTGGTAGCATCAGTGTTTACATTAAAAAAGTAGAAAAGTCTCAAGTCCATAATATAAGCTCCTACCTCAAGAATTGAGAAAAAAAAGCAAAATGAAATCAAGCAGAAGGCAGGACATAATAGTGCAAAAATCAGTGACATTGAAAATAGAAAACGAGGGGCGCCTGGGTGGCTCAGTCAGTTAAGCATCCAACTTCGGCTCAGGTCATGATCTCACAGTTCATGGGTTTGAGCCCGCGGCGGGCTCTGTGCTGACAGCTCAGTTCAGAGTCTGGAGCCTGTTTCAGATTCTGTATCTCCCTCTCTCTCTGACCCTCCCCTGCTCATGCTCTCTCTCTCTCAGAAATAAACAAAACATTTAAAAAAAATAGAAAATGTTGGGAAAAATGAATGAAAACACAGCTGATACTTTGAAAAGATCAGTAAGGGAGTGCCTGGCTGGCTCAGTTGGTGGAACATGTGACTCTTGATCTCAAGGTTGTGGTTATGAGCTCCACATTGGGTGTAGAGATTACTTAAAAGTAAAAAAGAGGGGCGCCTGGGTGGCTCATCAGTAAGGTGTCCAACTTTGGTTCAGGTCAAGGTCTCGCAGTTCGTGGGTTCGAGCCCTCTGTCATGCCCTTTGATGTTAGCTCAGAGCCAGGAGCCTGCTTCTAGTTCTGTGTCTGTCTCTCTGCCCCTCCCCCACTCATTCTCTCTCCCTCTCTCTCTCTCTCTCTCTGAATAATAAATAAAACATTAAAAAGAAATTTTTAAAAAAGTAAATAAGTAAAGTTGATAAACCTAGCAAAAGAATGACGACAAAAGGCAGAAACAAAAATTATCAAATTGAGTAGTGGAATGGGCTCTCACTTCAGACCCTGCAGATATCAAAAGAGAGTACTACAAAAGCTCTACACACATACATTTGAGAATTTAGACAAAATGGACCAATTCCCTGTAAAGCACAAGCTACCACAATTCACTCAATATCAAATAGATAATTTGAGTTGCCCTTTCACAATTAAGAAATACGATTCATAGTTTAAAACCTCCCCAAAAGGAAGTCCCCAGGCACAGATGGTGTCTCTGGAGAATTTTACCAAACATTTAAAGAAGAATTAATATAAATTCTTTTGCAGTCTTCTCCAGAAAATAAAAAAGGTAACCCTTCCCAATAACATTTTACAAAGCTAGTATTACCTTGATATCAAAACTAAAGACAGTACAGAAAAAGTAAACTATAGACCAATATTCCTAATGATTATAGATATACAAGTCCTTACCCAAGCATTAGCAAACAGAATTAGATATTAAAAGAATGATACACCACAACTCAAGTGGGGCTTGTTATTCCAGGGATGGATATCTTGTTCAATATTTGAAGATTGATCAATGTAATCCACTATAATAGCAGACTATAGAAGAAAAATCAGATGATATCAGTTGATTCAGGAAAATCCTTTAACGGGCATCTGGCTGGCTTAGTCATTAGGGCATACAGGTCAATGTCAAGGCTGTGAGTTCAAGTGCCATATTGGATGTGGAGTTTGCTTAATTAAAAAAAAAAGCACTTAACAAAACATTCATTCTTGATTAAAAACTCTTAAGAAAAATGGGAATAGAGGGAAACTACTTCAACTTAATAAAGAATATTTGCAAAATATTCTATGTCTAACATTTTTAATGGTGAGAGACTGGAATGTTTCTTGCCTATAATCAGGGATAAGGCAAAGATATCTGCTCTTATCACCCTTGTTCAGCATAGTGTTGAAAACCAGAGCAGTAGGGAAAGAAAATTAAATAAAAAACATACAGGTCAGAAAGAAATTAAACTGTTGCTATTTGTAGATGACATGACTGTCTACAATAGAAAATCTAGGGGCACCTGGGTGGCTCAGTCGGTTAAGCCTCTGACTTCGGCTCAGGTCATGATCTCACGTTTGTGGGTTTGAGCCCCACATCGGGCTCTGTGCTGACAGCTCAGAGCCTGGAGCCTGCTTCAGATTCTGTGTCTCCCTCTTTCTTTGCCTCTCCCCGTCTCATGCTCTGTCTCAAAAATAAAAACATCAAAAAAAAAAAAAGGAAATCTCAAGAAATCTACAAAAACCCTGCTAGCACTAATGATGGAGTTCAGCAGAGTTACTGGATACAAGATAAACATGCAAAAATCAATTGTATTTCTGTGTACTGTTGGCGAATACATGGACATTCAAAAATACATTACCATTTACAGTCACTCAGTAAGAAAAGGAATACTTTGGTGTAAATCTGACAAACATGTTCTGGACTTACATGTCCAAAACTACAAAACACCAGCAAAAGAAATTTATCTAATTTCTTTTTTTTTTTCTTTTTTTTTTTTTAATGTTTTCCTTATTTCTAGGAGAGAGAGAGAGACAGTGTGAGCAGGGGAGGGTCAGAGACAGAGGGAGTCACAGACTGAAACAGGCTCCAGGCTCTGAGCTGCTAGCACAGAACCTGATGCAGAGCTTGAACCCATGAACTGCAAGATCATGACCTGAGCCGAAGTCGGAGGCTTAACTGACTGAGCCACCCATGCACCCTCAGTAAAAGAAATTTAAAAAGATCTCAATACCATGTTCATGGATTAGAATACTCAAGATGTCAGTGATATTCAAGTTTAATGCAATTCCTGTGAGAATTTCAGCAAGGCTTTTCGTACATATAGACAAAATTAACTAAAATTTATATGGAGGGGCACNCTTAACCGACTGAGCCACCCAGGCACCCCAAGCCTCAGACTCTTGATTTTGGCTCAGGTCATAGTCTTACGGTTGGTGAGTTCGAGCCCCTCATCAAGCTCTGCACTGACAGTGGNAGCGAAAGTCGGACGCTTAACCGACTAAGCCACCCAGGCGCCCCTAAAAAATATTTTTAAAAATAACATTTATATGGAAAGGCAGGGGAGCTAGAATAACTAGAGTAATTTTGAAAAAGAAGAACCAAGGAGTAATCACTCATCCCAAGTCTTAATATCAAGACTGCATATTAACCTACAGTTCTCTCAAAAAATTTAATAAGAGAAAATGCTTTGTACAGTGTACTCACAAGGTGCTTCATAGGACACTTCAGTTTCATGCTGCATTCTCCAAAATTATACTTGGCTTGCTGTAGGAGTTCTTGATCACAGGCTGGCTGAGCATTTGATGGTACTGTTAGGATGTCTCTTAGCCCTTCTGTGCCAGTGAGGAAATAGTGGGGTCTGTTGTTGCATCGCCCTGGTTCTTGATGAGAAAATCATGCTATGTGCTAATGAGGGGATTCCTCCTTGGCCACCGCTTTGTCTGGCTTATCCCAGAAGCAGCACGTGGTCATCAGAGGTTGGGTTGCAAGAACAGGCAGAACAGAGAGAAAACATTCGACCACGTGGGACCTTGCTGTGATCTGGCCAGTTGCAGATGGTCCCTGCAAGTTCACACATACTCTGGCTACATTTCCAAGAGCCAGGGTCCATACCCACCTGCGTGTCTGTTACCTTGTTATGTGAGTGTGCCTCCCAGAGACTCAGAAACTAAGGAAGGGTCTGTAAAAAGCCACAAAGCAGCCTAGTATCTCTGAGGGATTTCTTTATTGGCGAGGAAGTGCCAGATGGTTGTGTGCCAGTGGGACACTGACCTTAAAGTGATTTATCTGGAAGGAAACTGTCATCTTGCTCGGGCTTCCATAACAAAGTACCAGACTGGGTGGCTGAAACAACAGAAATTCATTTCCTCTCAGCTCTGGAGTCTAGAAGTCCCAGATCAAGGTGTCAGAGGATGTGTGTGTGGAATGAGGGCCGGGAGGGGGTCGTGCTTATCCTCTGCTCCTCCCCCATCTCTGGGAGGGCTCCCTCAGTTGTCATTCTCCTCATCCTCAGCTTTGTCAGGGAGGCCTAGCAGAGGAGGAAGGGGATGGGGAGTTTGGGGCCAAACACGGGGAGATAAGGGCCTGCAATCAGTTAGCAATTCCTGTCCTTTCTCCTGATTTCAGAGAAGCTGATGACTCCTGAGATGTTTTCAGAAATCCTCTGTGACGACCTGGATTTGAACCCTCTGACGTTTGTGCCAGCCATCGCCTCCGCCATCAGACAGCAGATAGAGTCCTACCCCACAGACAGCATCTTGGAGGACCAATCAGACCAGCGTGTCATCATCAAGGTGGGCAGCTCCTGGGTTGGCCAGAGGGTGCTGAGGGTACACTGAGGCCTTAGTCAGAGCCTGTTTTTGGGGTCCATGCTGTGGAATTGGACTTCTGGAAAACCGCCTTTCGGGTAGCTCGTGGCTGTTTACCCCAGGAACGTTATGGGCCTTTTTCTCTGAGTAAGGTCTCGCCTTCTCGATGTATTCAGGGCACCACCAGGCATTGAGCAGAGCCCAGGTGGTACAGGGGAGATGAAGCCAGCTGCCAGGCGGAGCAGGGACCCACAGTGAGATGAACAGTGGTGCCACACTCTTCCTGTGGACCTGCTGGGCTAAGCACACCTCACGCCATCTAGTAACCTGCCTCAGGTCTGGGGGGAGATGCTCCCTTACCTGTTGTGTTACAGGTGAGGAGGTTGCCACATGGAGAAGTGAGGTCACCTGCCCCAGACTGTCCAGCTGAGAAGTGATAGTGCTGAGATTTGTGCCCAGGCCTGCCTGCTTCAGAGCCTGCTTGGTGTGAAGTGGTAGCTCATTGTGGGTTTGGTTTTCAAGTGGTAGCTCATTGTGGGTTTGGTTTGCATTTCTCTGTCGATCAGTGATGTTGAGTCAGGTGCCTGTTGGAGAAATGTGTGTTTAAGTTCTTTGCCTTTTTTCAATCAGATTTTTTGTTCTTTTGTTGTTGAGTGAGTTCTTTATATTTTCTAGTTATCAGTCCCTTATCAGATAGGTGATTTGCAAATACTTTCCCCTGTTCTTCAGGTTGCCTTTTTATTCTTTTGATAGTGTTCTTTGCTGCCTAAAAGTCTTCATTTTCATTTCATGAAGTCCACTTTGTCTTTTCATTTGTGCCTTTCGTCTTATATTAAGAAATCATTGCCAAATCCAATGGCATGAAGCTTTTTTCCTGTTTTAATAGTTTTATAGTTTTAGCTCTTATATTTGGGTCTTTCATCCCTTTTGAGTCACTTTTTGTGTATGGTATCAGGTAAGGGTCCAACTTCATTCTGTTTTTTTGTTTTTTTGTTTTTTTTTATGTGGATAGCCTGTTTTCCCAGCACCATCTGTGGAAATGACTATCCTTTCCACATTGAATGGTCTTAGCACCCTTGTTGAAAATTATTTGCCTGTATTTTTGAGAGTTTATTTCTGGGCTTTCTGTTCTATTAGTGTATGTCTTTTTATGTCAGTACCACACTGTTGATTACTGTAGCTTTGCAAAAAGTTCTGAAATGAGGTTGTGTGAGTCTTCTAACTTTGGTCTTCTTTTTCAAGACTTTTTTTTGGAGGAAGTATTTTTATTTATTTTTTAATGAATATTAATTTATTGTCAAATTGGCTTACATATAACACCCAGTGCTCATCCCGACAAGTTTCCCCTGCAATGCCCATCACCCATTTTCCCTCTCCCCCACCCCCCTATCCACCCTTAGTTTGTTTTCTGTATTTAAGAGATTTCAAGATTTTTTTTTAATGTTTTTATTTATTTTTGAGACGGAGAGAGACAGCATGAGAGGGGCAGGGGCAGAGAGACAGGGAGACACAGAATCCAAAGCAGGCTCCAGGCTCTGAGCTGTCAGCACAGAGCCCGATGTGGGGCTCGAGCCCACGAACATGAGATGACCTGAGTCAAAGTTGGAGGCTTCACTGACTGAGTCCCCCAGGTGCCCCTTCAAGATTTTTTTTAATGTTTATTTTTGAGAGAGAGAGAGCACGCAACTGAGTGGGGGAGAGTCAGAGAGAGGGACACAGAGGATCTGAAGCGGGCTCCGTGCTGACAGCAGAGAGCCCAATGTGGGACCCCCAACCCGCAAACCATGAGATCATGACCTGAGTCAAAGTTAGACACTTAACTGACTGAGCCACCCAGGCACCCCTTTCAAGATTGTTTTGACTATTTAGATTCTATTTAAGTTTAGGATATATTTTTATTCTATTTCTGCAAGAAGCATTGTTGAGATTTTGAGAAAGATTACAATGAATTTGTAAGTTGCTTTGGAGAGTCTTTTTTTTTTTTTTTAAATGTTTTATTTATTTCTAAGAGAGAGAGAAAGACCACGTGAGCAGGGGAAGGTCAGAGAGAGAGGGAGACAAAGAATCTGAAGCAGCCTCCGGGCTCTGAGCTAGCCGTCAGCACAGAGCCCCATCTGGGGCTCTAACCCACGGACCGTGAGACCATGACCTGAGCCAAAGTCAGATGCTTAACTGACTGAGCCACCCAGGCGCTCCATAGTCTTAACATCTAAATAATACTCCGTCTTCTCTCTCTCTCTGCGCCTCCCCCACTCACATTCTCTCTCTCTCTCTCAAAAATGAATAAATGTTAAAAAAAAAAAAGGGAGGGGCTCAGTCAGTTAAGTGTCCGATTTCAGCTCAGGTCATGATCTCACTGCCTGTCTTTGGAAAATATGTCTCCCTCTCTCTCTGGCCCTCCTCCATTCACTCTCTCTCTCTCTTTCTCTCTCAAAAATGAATAAATGTTAAAGAAAAATGAAATGATATTCAGTCTTAGGGTACCTGGGTAGCTCAGTCAGTTAAGTGTCTGACGCTTGATTTTGGCTCAGTCATGATCTCACAGTTGGTGAGTTTGAGCCCCATATTGGACTCCATGCTAACAGTACAGAGCTTGCTTGGGATTCTCTTTCTCTCTCCCTGTCTCTCTGCCCTTCCCCCATGTTTTCTTTCATTTGCTCTCTTCTCAAAATAAATACACTTAAAAAAATAATAATACATAATAATAATATAATAATAATACATTCAATCCATGAACGTGGGATGTGTTTCTATTTATTTATCCTTTCTTTAATTTCTTTGAGCAGTGTTTCATAGTTTTCATTGTACAAGTTTCTCACCTCTTTGGTAAGTTAATTTAAAAGTATTTTGTTCTTTTTATGCTATTATAAATTAAATTAAAAAATTTTTTTAATGTTTGTTTATTTTGAGAGAGAGAGAGAGAGAGAGAGCGTGTGTGCACACATGCACAAGCGGGGAGAGACAGAATCCCAAGCAGGCTCCACACTGTCAGTGCAGAGCCCAATTCAGGGCTTAAACTCAGGAACCTGATCATGATCTGAGCCAAGATCAAGAGTCGGACGCTTAACCGACTGCACTGCCCAGGCTCCCCAAATGAAATTGTTTTCTTAATTTTTTTCACATGTTTTATTGTTAGTGTATAGAAATGCAGCTGATTCTTGTGTGTCGACTTCTATCTTGCTGCTTTGCTGAATTTATTCATTCTAACAGTTTTTTTGTGTAATCTTCAGGGTTTTCTATGTATTAGACTATATCATCTGTGAGTAGAGGTAACTTTACTTCTTCCTTTCCAATTTGGATACCTTTTATTTCTTTTTCTTACCTAATTTCTCTAGCTAGAAATTCGAATGCTGTGTTGAATAGAAGTGGCAAGTGCAGGCATCCTTGGCTAATTCCTGATTTTAGAGGAAAAGGTTTCAGCTCTCATCATTGAGTATAATGTTCACTGTAGGTTTTTTTATATATATTTATTAGGTTGAAGTAGTTTTTTTTTTTTTTTTTTTTCATTTGCTGAGTGCTTTTA
>NW_027533081.1:77453-100672 GCF_008692635.1 Crocuta crocuta | reverse complement strand
TATTTTTTTAGTTTGAAGTAGTTTCTTTTTTTTTTTTTTGTCATTTGCTGAGTGCTTTTATCACAAAAGGGTGTTGAATTTTGCCAAATGCTTTTTCTACATTGCGATGATGATGGGATTTTGTTTTTCAATCTGTTAATTTTTTTTTAATTGAACCATCATTGCATTGCTAAAATAAATCTCACTTGGTCATGGTATATAATTCTNGCTTAACCAACTAAGCCACCCAGGCGCCCCAGTTCTTTTAATATGCCACTGAATTCAGTTTGCTAGTATTTTGTTGAAGATTTTTGCAACAGTGTTCATAAGGAATATTGGTCATAGCTTTCTTTTCTTGTAGTATTTGCCTTTGATACCAGGGCAGTGAGTTATGAAGTATTCCCTCTTCAGTTTTTTGACAGAGTTTGAAAAGGATTGGTGTTAGTTCTCTCAGTGCTTGGTAGAATTCACCAGTGAAGCCATCGGGTCAAGAGCTTTTCTTTGTGGGGAAAGTTTTATTTATTCATTCAGTCTCCTTACTAGTTAGTTAATTTCTTTCTTTCTTTCTTTTTCTCTCTCTCTCTCTCTCTTGTTTCCTCCCTTCCTTCCTCCCTCCCTCTCCCCTTCCTTCCTTCCCTCCTTTCTTTCCCCTCCCTCCATTCTTCCCTCCATTCCTTCCTTCCATCCCATCCCTCCCTTCCTTCCTTCCTTTGTTCCCTGGAGCTTGAACTTGTGACCTGAAGATCAAGAGTCTCATGCTTTACTGACTAAGCCAGCCATGTGTCCCACTAGTTAATTTCTTTGGAGAGAAATACAAATCTGTTTTGCTTAACCCATTTTAGTTTTGTATTGTGGCCAACTAACAGAAAAAGGGCATGGGGTGTCTAGATGGCTCAGTCAGTTGAACGTCTGACTTCAGCTCAGGTCACGATCTCACTGTGAGTTTGAGCCCTGCATAGTGCTTGCTTGCTGTCATCTTGGAGCCCATTTCAGATCCTCTGCCCACCCCCACCCCGACCCCTTCCCTGCTCGCATGCCCATGCTCTCTCTCAAAAATAAACATTAAAAAAAAGAAAGAAAAAAGGCATAATTGAGAAAGAAGGGGAACTTCACAGGAGAGAAGTGGGGGCAGTGGGAGCCTTACCCACTTTCTCATGCGTAGCCTCTCCTCACTGAAGGATGACCCTAAGAACTCTGCTCTGTGCTGTATCTTTGTCCTGTAACTGTGGTGGGGATGTGGCCTTATCGGGTTAGCCACACCCACCACCAAGCTTCCAAATGGATGAGGCTGGCCATAGGCAGGACCCTCTTGAGACTGACTTGACATGGCTTCCCTGACATTTTTCTTAGAATTTTCCTTCCTTCCTTCCTTCCTTCCTTCCTTCCTTCCTTCCTTCCTTCCTTCCTTCTTTCCTTCCTTCTTTCTCTCTCTATCTCTCTCTCTCTCTCTCCCTCCGTCCTTCCCTCTCTCCCTTCCTTCTTTCCTTCCTTCCTTCTTTCTCTGATGGGGCCTGCAGGCAGCCATACAGAAAGTGGTCAGGCAGTTGAAAATCTGCCTGGGGTTGCCACCATCCCTCCTGACTAGAGGTGTTCTTGGTGACTGGACAGGTCTCAGCTGTGTCCCTTTAGGCCCTCCATCCTGTCTGTAACCCCCCCAACCTGATGGTGTCAGCCGGTAGGCTGTTGGGAGACCACCCCCACATTGGGTTTCTTGCCTGGTTCTGGCGGGAGGTCTCACCAGCACCAAGGTCCGACCCGGCTGGCCCAGGGAGGCTTGGCTGCTGTGGGACAGTGCTGTGTTCATCAGCTCGGAGCCCTCACAAGCATTGTGACCTAGGGGACAGCACCCATCTTGTAGGTGAGGAACCTGAAGGTCACACCTAAGGTTTTGGTTAAGAGGACTTAGGGAGAGCCAGGTACTTCTTATGAGGATACTCTTCCTTGTCCCGCTCCTGGGACACAGTAGAGGACAGGAATCTTTGCCATGATGGCACCGGAGGAGGGTTTCTCTTCACAAAGCTGTGCCCTAGCGTGGAGCGGCCACTTAATAGATATCTATTGTTCTTGGAGGTCTTTGGGACTACAGCCCAGACCCTGCCAGGGGCACCTGGCCCAGGGTGGCTCTCCTCAGCTTCAGTGGTGTGGGGGGCTCAGTGCTTCTCATGAGTCTAGCTGTCAAGCCCTACAGGGCTGCAGACTTCAGTGAGGGCATGTGAGGTGACAGGGGCTGCGTCTGGGGAGCCTGGCCCATGTGCTGCATGCCTCCTTGGGGCTCCTGGCCCCGTCTCGGCTCCGCACCCCCTCAGGGCCTAGCCGCTCCTCTCCTCACCACCCCACCATCCCTACTGCTAGATGGCTCCCTCCAGTAGGGGTCTCAGTGGCAGCCAGTGTCTCTTCTGTGCTCCATATGGGCCTTCTAGATCCCTCTCTGGAAGCTGGAGACCTTAGGACAGCGTCAGGCCCAACTCTGCCCAGGACCCTTCTCTCCAAGGAGCCACATGGCCTGCTCTCTCTGCCTATTCAGTTCTTCCTAAAATGCTGCCCCGCCCCCTCACCCCCCCAGGCAGCCTTCTTGGGCTTTTTGGCCAACGTAGCCACCTCTGTACTTTCTGTTCCTCCCCTCATTCTCTCTTTAAGATTTGGTGACACATGACGTATACCATACATTCACATATTTAACTTATTTAGGTGTCTCTCCCCAGCTGGAACGTCCTCCCACGAAGATGGTTTTGTGTGTCGTATCCACCTTTGCATTCCCTGTGCCTCTCCGTGATAGGCGCACAATCTGTATTTTTTAATAGACATAAGCGTTAATGACCAGTTGGCAGGGGACAGGCAATCCAGTCCACACAGTGCTGCCTAGTGGCCAGGAGGACTACTGGTGTGCCACCCAGGGCAGGACTTGCCGGGGCTGGGTGTGGACGGCTAAACCTGTTGGTCATGTTTGATGGTTTTCCGTGGGCTGCCTGATGGTTCATGTCTTTCTGGTCCTTGCCTGCCCTTGGGACTAACTGGGCATTTGTTTCCCGTGAGGGGAAGGGACAGCTCTTCGAGCTCCATTCTGCAAACCATCACTCGTCGCCCAGCGTGAGCAGAATGCAGAAAGGATGGGGGCTCGTTGGTAGTGAGGGGAAGCCAGTATGCAAGGTCCAGAGGTGCAGGACTTCGTGATCGGGGACAGGAAGTGGGGTCCCATGCTTCTCTGTGGTCCCAGTAGGAGGAGTCTCGTGGATACAGTACCCAGGGACCCAGCCAGACCCTGAAGAGTCCTTCCTGTGTGTCTCAGTGATGGCCGGTTTCAGAGCAGGCCTGCTCCTCTGTGGGGTGAGGAGTAGAGATGGTGATCCTGAGTGCAGGTGTGTGGGGGGGGGGGCCCTGGGGCACAGGCTGGGTTCTGTCTTGGTCTGGGGGCCTGGACCCTCTTCTGGCTGCAGGTTACATGTCAGCAGGGTGCCTGCTGGGGGCGTGGTGGGCCGAGTTGGCTGTGGGCCTCTGCTTCCCACCCAGGCTTTGCCTGCACCTCTGGGGTGTGCGTCTAATGTGGGCGGGTAGCTCTGCCAGGCCCTGAGCCAGAGCCCTTTGCGGCAGCCCCGGCAGGTGCCTCATGTCATCTTCGTTTTCTGGATGGGGACCTGTGCCCAGAAGGACAAGGGCCAGCCCCATTTCTCAGCCAGTAAGTTGTGGGCAGGGTCCATCCTGGCCTGGCGGCTCCCTGGCAGGCTGTCTCATCTCCATGAGGCCTCCCCTGGTTGGGCACAGTTCTGAACTCCCGTAACTTGTGTTCTTTGATTCTTGCCCCAGCTGAATATCCACGTGGGAAACATTTCACTGGTGGACCAGTTTGAGTGGGACATGTCAGAGAAGGAGAACTCACCAGAGAAATTTGCCCTGAAGCTGTGCTCAGAGCTGGGGCTGGGCGGGGAGTTTGTCACCACCATCGCATACAGCATTCGGGGACAACTGAGCTGGCATCAGAAGACCTACGCCTTCAGGTAGGATCTGGATGAGCTCCTCCCTCCTCTGCGAACCCGTTTTGGGGAAAAGACCTCTCCCTGTGTGCGGTTATGCCCTTGGGTCTGTCTGGAGCCTTGAAGGGCGGCCTGGCCGTGGGCGGCCTCAGCCAGCTCCATGGCCCTTTGTTGGCTCGCTCCTTCTGCTTCCTCTGTCTCAGTGGCAGGGCCCCCCACCCTCATCACAGTGGGGGTGACTCTGAGGGGGTGGTCTCTCTGCCCCCTCCATCCTCCAGCCCCTGTACCCCCTGCCTGGGGCCATCTCTGCTGCCAGAAGCCCCTCTGCACCCACCCCACGCCGCCACCTCTGTACTTTTGCCCAGACTCTTCTCTCTGTCAGGGTTGGGTCACCCACTCCAGGGTTTGTCATCTGATGAACTTACCTTCTGTCTCAAACAAGAGCTGCCCGAAACAGCCCTCCTCAGCTTATAAGAGTCAGGGGACTTCCAGCAGTTTCTTTTTACTGCCTTGCCAGTCAGAGACTCATTGGTGAGCACCCATTTTGACTGGACCGCCATACAGGGTGCCATGGAAGATAAAGAGCCACATCCAGGCTGCCTGTGAAGGTGGGAGTATACACAGAACATTCCAGACTGGTGTCTTCTGTGCTGGGGGTGGACCAGGGGCCGGGGTCTCTTGGAGAGGCAGACGTAGCCTTCCTATTGGTGGTGGCCCCACAGTGCACAGTGTGGGCCTGGCAGGAGGTGGGGGGCGGCAGGCATGAACTGATAGTAGAGCCTGCCCGCCTCAGGACTCTTGCACCATAAATGGCCCTGTTCCCTGCACTCCTTTTCCACTTGGGAAAGTACAGTCTGGGGGTGGCGCTGAGTATCCCTGCATCGAAACAGGATGTTAGGGTTTATTCTGCTCATCCAACTGTCACTGTCTACATTTGGCGATCATTACTCAAGGACCGCAGCTTAAAATGGCACACGAGGAGTGAGGACCAAGGTCTTTTTGCAAAGATAGGACAGTTAATGGAGCTCGTGAGTATGTTTGTGTCTCAGCTGGTTTTCCCAGAAATCCCAGGAGACTGCTTGCTTGCCGCTTCCTGTAAATCTGAGCAAGAGAGCAGGAATGACCGTACAGCCTCAGGGCTTGAGGTCCCGGCCCTGGGAAACCACTGGGTTCCGTGGGGGTCCAAGCACCGCCCGTGCTCCAGGCATCTGGTCCGAGACGGCACATATGTCACCTCCCAGAACCTCCCAGCGGCCCTACCGACCAGGTGGTCCCGCTTCGCAGACAGAACGCAGGCCCTGGGAGGAGGCGTCATTGCCCTGATGTGGTGTCTGGCTCCTTGAGAGCCCTGCTAGAGGTGTGGCCACGCACGTCTGTTCATGTTGTACTTGAGCCAAGGCCGACGGGCCTGAAGACCTGCCCGGGGTGGCCCCGCTCCCCGGAATGCCCCCGGAGGTGGGAGGTGGTGATGTTATACAGGTCATGAGAGTGAGTACCCCAGGTACCTCAACCCTCAGGTGTCGTTTGAGTCAGAATCCGCGTTCTAACCGGCAGATGGTGTGCGTGGAGTGGGGGCTGGTCTTGCTGCAGGACCCTGAGGGTGTCAGCCCCTGTGACAGCGTCCCTCCTGCTCTCACCCCTGGGTGACCTGAGCGTCCTCCTAAAACCCTTGTCAAGCTTCAGGCTGTCAGCAGTGTGCCAGAGAGCTCCAGAGCAGACGCCCCTCATGACTCCGGTGGTTGCAGGTCAGGACCCACAGCCGGTTCCCCTGCCAGGTCTCAGGAGCCAGTTAATGAATTCCCTCTGGTGGACGGGGAACATCACAGACCTCCGTCCCCCTGCAGTCTGTAGTGCTGAGCGTGCAGGTCGCACGTCCTTGGGATTGAAGGCAGGGTGGCTTACTGGGGACCAGGGTGAGCACACCCCCCGTCACCAACAGCCCAGGCCAGCCAGGCGGGAGGGGCACAGCCTGCCTGGGATCTGGGAGGCAGTCCAGCGCCTCCTTCGCATCGGGACGGCTGCTTGTGCTTTCCCAGCTGACCAGGCCTCCTGAGCTCCTCAGGCTAGGCCTGGCCCGTTGTGTGTGCTGTGTGTGGTCTGGGCAGCCGGATGCTATGGATGGAGCTTGCAAGACCGGAAGGGGAGCTTAGGGTCAGAGGCTGGCTTATTGGGGACTCCACCATCTAGACAGAACTGTGGCCTTCTGAGGCAAGCAGGGAAGGGGGTTGGAACTCACATCTCCTGACCCTGACCCACATTCTTGCCACAGCACCATACTGTCCCTTGGGAGCTCTCTTAACTCTCCCCAACCAATATCCACTCTTCTCTCTGGGCCACTGCCTGGGGGACGCCGAGTAGGCTGCCACGTCCCCATGGCCAGGGGTCACGTGGTCCACGGAGAGCCAGACCAGGAGCCCCCACCTGATCCCTACTACACACAAGACTTGGCAACTGCCGAGTCACATGACTCCTTAAGAGGGACTTTAAATTCTGGGCCTCCGTCATCCCACGTCATAGATGCTCTGAATCCCCGCAAGCCAGTCCTGTCTCCCTCCCTCCCCGACCCAGGCCTAGCCCAGTGTCTGGCTGCAGTGCCCTCCTCGGTGATGGTGGCATTGTGTCCACAGTGCAGCAGGGCGTGCAGCTGGTCACAGGTCGTGTGTGAGCAGGGGGCAGAATGCCCACAAAGTCAGGGGAGCGAAGGCAGGCTGCTTCCTTTCAGCAGTGGGACAGGTGGGCCTGACATGGGTAAGCCTGGGGGACATGCCTGTGGCAAACAGGTTGGGGGCCCCAAGCTTCTAGAGGACAGAGCTGACCCAGAGTGACAGAGATGTTCTGGGGTCAGCGGAGTGGGACAAAGACAGTGAGTGGCAGGAGGGGGACAGAGCTCCAGCAGGGGAAGGGCCTGGGCTGAGCAAACCAGGAGAGTGTCAGACATTCACCCAAACCTGCGAGCTGCTACCTGTCAGGAAAGTTGCATCAGCAGACTTACTGGCACCTCCTGCAGGCCAGCCCTGTGCCCGAGGCGGGGGACACAGAGAAGAAATGGTATCTTGTCTAGTAGAGGGCACTGGAGGCTGCAGATGCAAGGAGGGGACCCACGGGTAGGGGGCATAGAACCTGGGGTGAGGTGGCCAGGCAGGGTGCTGACCAGGCGGAAGCTGAGGATGGGCAGAGGGTCAGAGAACCTGGTGGCTGGGATTGATAGGGGGACAGAGAGGCAGTGTCACTGGCACAGATGAGAGTCGGGAGACACCAGGGTCATTTTGGACTGGTTGACCCTAGCCACAGAGGTTACTCCTGGAACTCTGCCCTTCTGACAGCAGCAGGGTTCGCTTGTTTGCTTGTCTGTTTTTTGTTTTTCTTTTTTTAACTTTTTTTTTTAATGCTTATTTAATTTTGAGAGAGAGAGAGAGAACACGAGCAGGGGAGGGGCAGAGAGAGAGGGAGACACAGAATCTGAAGCAGGCTTCAGGCTCTGAACTGTCAGCACAGAGCCCGACTCGGGGCTCGAATTCACAAACCACGAGATCATGACCTGAGCCGAAGTCGGCCACTTAACCGACTGAGCCACTCAGGCGCCCTGCTTGTCTGTTTTTATAACAGCTGCATCGAGCTGTAATGCGAATACTACCGTACAGTTCACCCATCTAGAGCTTGCCATTCGCGCCATCACAATTTTAGACCATTTCCATCACACCAAAGGAAGCCTCACACCCTTTAGCAGCTGCTGCTGTCCCCCCTCAAGTCTCCCAGCCCAGGGCAACTACTAATCTACCTATCAAGTTGCCTGTTGTGGATACTCCATATAAATTGAATCATATAATACGTGCTCTTTTGTGGCTGGTTTCTTAGTATCATTATATCTGTGTGGTGGCCTGTGTGGGAGCTTCATTCCTGTGTACTGCGCCGTCTTACAGATTCGCCACATTGTATTTACCAAGTCATCGGTTGACGGACAGTTGGGTGGTTGTCAGTACTGGGCTGTGGAGAGTAGTGCGGCTGTGAGCATTCATGTCCCAGAGTTTCTTTAAACACCTGTTTTCAGTTCTCTTGGGTAGATTGTATGAGTGGAATTGCTGGGTAATGTGGTTAGCTGTGTGTAGCATTTTGAGTTCCTGCCAGACTGCTTTCCAAAGCAGCATACCATTTTACTTTTGCACCAGCAGAGCCAGGCTTCTTTCTGGTTTCTTCACATCCTTGCCAACATTTGTTACTTTTTTTTTTTTAATGTTTTATTTATTTCTGAGAGAGAGAGGCAGTGTGAGCAGGGGAGGGTCAGAGAGAGAGGGAGATACAGAATCCGAAGCCGCCTCCAGGCTCTGAGCTAGCCGTCAGCACAGAGCCTGATGAGGGGCTCGAACCCATGAACCGTGAGGTCATGCCCTGAGCTGAAGTCAGACGCCCAACCGACTGAGCCACCCAGGTGCCCCCTTAATGTTTATTTTTGAGAGAGGGAGGGGCAGAGAGAGAGAGGGAGAGACAGAATCTGAAGCAGGCTCCAGGCTCTGAGCTCTGTCAGCATAGAGCCCAGTGCGGGTCTCGAACCCATGAAGCATGAGATCATGACCTGAGCTGAAGTTGAACGCTTAACCACCCAGGCACCCCTGTTCCCTGACTTTTTGATTCTAGCCATCCTAGTGGGGGAGGGGGAAGGAGTTGTGGTTGTGATTTGCATTTCCCTGCTGACAAATGATGATGGGGCATCTTCTCAGGTGCCGTTGGACATTTGTGTATCATCTTTAGAAAAACCGCTGCTCGGGTCCCTTGGTTTTTCATTGGCTTATTTGTATTTTTATTATTGAGTTGTAAGCATTCTTTACATATTCTACATACAAGTTCCTTATCAGAGGTACGGTTTACAAAAACTTCCTACCACCTTGTAGCTTGTCTTTTCATTTTCAAGATGGTGTCTCTTGAAGCACAAGTTTTAAATTTTGAGGTAGTCTATTTTCTCTTTTGTTGCCTGTGCCTTTTTTTTTTTTTTAAGATTATTTTTAAGTCATCTCTACCTCCAATGTGGGGCTCCAACTCACAGCCCTGAGATCAAGTCATACGCTCTTCTGACTGAGCCAGTAAGATGCTCTCCCCTCGCCTCCCATCTGTGCTTTTTAATGTGATATCTGCAAATCCTCATCCAGGGTCATCTTGTCCCAGTGTCATTTGTTGGAAAGACTGGTCTTTCCCCATTGTGTGGACTTTGGCACCCTTGTCAAAAGCCAGTTGGCCATAAAGAGGGGGGTGATGTTGAGTTTTGTCTCCCCCTCCTCTCACTGGAGTGGCCATGAGCAGGTCATTTCTCTCAAAGGCTCTGTCCTTCTCATTTGTAAAGTGGGTAGAGTAGTGCTTCTTGGCTGGCATTTTGTATCATGTGAGGGCATAAAAGGTCATACTGAGTACCCTACAGGCTATGGCCCCCAGCCCTCTGACACCTCAGCTACAGGGTGGCCTGGCCTGTGTCCCCACCTGGACTCTGCAGGGTGGTGGGGACATCTAGGATGGCGGGTTGCCTTGAAGCCTGTGATGCAGAATCGCCTCGGAGGGGGAGGTGAGGTGGCCCCCTGCCTGTGTGTTTGTCTCAAACCCAAGGCAGCCCTGCTGGCTCTGGGCCCATTCTTAACAGGGTTGGGTCGAGCAGTTCTTATTTTAGAACAAACCCACTGGAGTGGAATCTTTCCATAGCCAAGGGGAGGTAAACAAAGGGGCCTCCAGGACCTACTCACAAGCCCTTGTTTAAATTATGAGGAAAACATGTTTTGCTCCCCTCAGCATGGGCTTGGCGCCTTTCATGTCTCCCCTCCTGAGGAAGGCGGCTGGGAGCCCTTGAGGTGAGGAATGATGTTTGGGTCTGTGGTGGGGTGGTTCAAGATTGCCAAATCACCACACTGGCTGGAGAAGAGCTGTCAGGAGCTGTTCAGGAGGGTTGGCCACAGGGTAGCACGGGTGGGGGCTGATGCTGCCCCTGTCACTAGCCTCTGAGTCACCAGCACAAGCTTGGGCTCTGGGGGCCTAGCCCGTCAGGAAGAGGTGAGGCCTTGTCTGCAGGGGAGCCTGGGGCAGTTCTGGGTTGTGGCGACAGCCTCAGCGCATGCGCTCACTGCCCTGAGACTCAGCATGAGGAGACTAGCACAAGGGAGGCCGGCACAGGCCCTCGGCTGCTGTGTGTCAGCCGACCATGTGAGGGGCACGGCCTCTAGTCGGGCCTGCGTGGACGCCTCACTCCAGCTGGCCACCCACATACCCTTGGGCACAAGTTCCAGGAAGACTGCATGACAAGGCTCCTGGCCCCTAGGGAGCTCCCTCTGTGGACATATGTTGGCTGTTTTAAATAATAGTAATCCTCTGAAGAGCCCTCACAGCCATGAGATTGTTCTTATTTTCCAGATAAGGTACCAGAACCAAGGCCACCACATCAGGGGTCCATCCTCTTTAATTGTCAGTCTCCTCCAGTGCCTCCCCTGGGCCCTGCCTGCCTTCACTCTTCCCAGAGGGCACCGTGCCATGCAGGGCTCCAGACTGAGACGGGCAGACACTTGATGGGGCTGCAGTGGAGCAGAGCCAGCCTTCTGGGGGTCCTGGGCCTCAGGAGACAGGTGCAGGCCACCCGGCCGGAGGAGAGACAAAAGGGCCTGGTGAGGAAGGGGGAAGGGCGTGGGAGAGATGCACTGTTATGGCCACCGTCTGAGGCTTATCTCCTGGGCCAGGAGTTTGAAGGGTCAGCTCTAAGCATCCTTGCCTCTTCAGCCTCCTGTCACACACACTTGGAAATCAGGGCCCAGAGAGGCAGCAGCAGCTCAGCTGTGTCCTCCCTCCTCTGGTGCTCCTGCTGCGTCTGCTTGGCAAGAGGGTGCACAGGTGGCCTTTGGGGTGGTCACTGAGGGGCCATGGAGCATAGTGGCCAGGGGACAAGGGTTCCAGGCCCAGCTGTCTGCCGTAACCACAATAGCCCAGCTATCTGGTGTTCGGCCGGGTCAGCGAAGTGCCCTGAGGGGCAGGTGTGTAGGATATTCAGGAGCAGGCTAGCCCAGTGGCCTTCACTGATGAGGCATCAGGGCTGGTGGGTCCTAGCCCCGGGCACTGCGTGGGGCAGACTGCCCTCCCCTGCCTTCCCAGCAACACCGTCATGAGGAACCACCTCTGCAGGGAACCGCCGCTCCCTTACAGACCAGAGACACCTAGGCGGCAGCAAAAGGCCTGTTTGAGTGCGCTTTGGAGAGAAGCGATTGTTGTAGGGGACCTGGCGTCCCCAGTGACTCTGCCTGGAGGTTGGGATGGTGGCTGATGACCACGCCACTCCTGTTCTGAGGAGCTGGGCGTGGAAGTGGCCCAGCGGGGAGGAGGCAAAAGAGGAAGCAGGGAAGGCCTGGGCCTTCCTTGCCGTGCCCTGGCCCCAGTGTTCTGGCAAGGGGGTGGACACTGATCTCTGGGGCCCTTTCTGGCTGCTACTCTGTGAACTAGCAGTCACAACCCCCGTCCCTCACCCCCCGGCCCACAGCGAGAACCCCCTACCCACGGTGGAGATTGCCATCCGGAACACAGGCGATGCTGACCAGTGGTGCCCACTGCTGGAGACTCTGACAGACGCTGAGATGGAAAAGAAGATCCGCGACCAGGACAGGAACACAAGGTACCCCTCCCCCTTCAGGCCCCCTGCAGCTCGCTCTGCACACAGCCACTGTCAGGCCAGAGGCAGACCCTGGGTGAGGAGTCCCAGTCTAGACCCCGCGTGCATTTTCCTTCAGGGAACAAAGGTTAAGCCCTCAGGTGGGATCTGACAACACCTGTGTGTCCAGAGCCCTGGGGACGCAGGCAGGACTGAGCAGGCAGGAGCAAGGGCAGCGTCGGGGCCTCCAGCAGCCGACAGCCTCTGGCCGAGGGAGGGGCTGGGGATCCCACCTGCCGCATCCTGTTTCCGTCCCCACTCCCTTGGCCGCACTAGAGAGCCCTGGGGAAGGGCGGCCACCCAGGGCTGGATGCTGGCTCCGGGTCACCACCTGCTCTCCTCCTGCAGGCGTATGAGGCGTCTTGCCAACACTGCCCCAGCCTGGTAACCAGCCCGTCGGCGCCTGGCTCCCACGGAGCGCTGAGAAGATTGGACTGCCTCTCCTTCATCTTCTGGCAAGGAGGGCGGCAGAGGGGCAGGCCGGGGCCATCCTGAGGAACATGGGGTGTGGGGAGGGCTTCTGGGCTCCCTCCCCTGGGCACATTCCATTTGTTGAGCCCCAGTCCCCACCCAAGTCTCTGGTCAGAAAGAGGCGTCGTTTTGGGTTATGTTTCGTTTTTGTATAGGAGCCCCAGGCAGGGCTAGCAACACTTTTTAAATAAAAGACAACAGGTCATATTCTGTTTCTTCGAAGTGGGAGCATAAAAACAAGAAAGGGGACAAGGAGCAGGACCCAGCTGGGGTGGTGTGGGACCACGGCTGCCATGCCAGGCCTCTCAGCCTTCTCTGCCTCAGAGTCCCAGGTGGGCAGGTGGGGGCGAAGTTTCCATCCAAGGCCAACCACAGCACAGTCTTGCCTTCCCTTGGGCCCTCCGGCTGATGGACATGACAAGTGAGGTCATGAGGCTCAGGGGAGGAGGGCCCACTTACCTTTCAGTGATGGCCCCACCCCAGCCGCTTTGCTTGGCCTTGTGAAGGAGCTACAGGCTTTCCTGCTGTCCTTGGGCTCTGCAGCGTCCGGCCTATTGTGCCACCCCTGGCCAGGAGCATAGCTTCTCTGGAGTTCCTTTCGGCAGCCTCATCCTTTGCGGCTGCCGCAGGGGCATTACCAGCCTGAGTGCCCGAGGGCCCGTGCCTGGCTGTTGAGGCGCCAGCAGGTGCGCACCACTCTTGCCACGCCTTGCAGTGGTGCACGTGCAACTGGCGGGTGGGGCCCACCTCTACCCCCGGCTGGCGACACGGCCCGGGTCCGCTCCTCTCTCCTAGGTCGGTTGTGAGGAGTAAGACGCATGGAGCAGCCTGCCTGCCCGGTGCTGGCCATGGGTGATGTGTGTTGAGAAGGAGGCGTAGCCCTGGGCCACTTTTCAGCTCCGCCTCCAGTGAGCCGTGTGTCCCCTCTTGCATCCTTGTCTAATGTGGAAGCGTTCCACTCTACAGTAGGGACATGGGTGGCCTGTGTGGGTCGGCTCACTGAGCCGAGTGCTGCTTGGGCGCACAGCTACGTTCTTACGAAGATAATGGGCCCAGATCCAGGCAGTGGGCTGGTGCCTTCAGCTGGTGGCAGGCCTTTCCTGCCAGGTCAGGGCTACTCTGCCCTCCAGGAGCATGGCAAGAGCGTGATGGCACCTGGCTCCCAACCTGAGCCCCACACTGGGCAAAGGCAGAGCTCTGAGTAGGAATTGAAGTCTTGACTGCCAGGATATAGGGGTAGATGCGCCCAGCCCTCTGGGCTGGGGGTCCTGTGATCATGTCCTGGGGTGTGACGGCTCCTGGCTCCCAGGGAGTTTGTACTCAAGCCCCCTGCCCGTCATCAGGAGTGGAACCTGCTGGAGCCCCACAGCAAGGGGACAGCTGGGCTTCACTGGAAGGCCTTGAACAGAGGAAGATTCCAGGCCCAGGCTCCACTGGCCTTGGAAATAAGTGGGCTCCATTGCTGAAGCGTTCGCTTAGTCCCCGAGGCCCTACAACTGGTGGAATGGAAGCATGCTGTGCCCCTCAGTCCCTCTGGGCAGGCTGGTGCGGCGGGCCCAGGGCCCGAGCCCTTGCTCCAAACACTGCCAGCTCATGCTGCTGCCCAGCCAGCTGCTGCTGCACAAGGTTTCACTACCAAAGTACGGTCACACTCCATGGTGCATACTGTGTCACGCACAAACGTGACAGCCTGTGGCTGGAGGAGCCCCTCTCTTGCTGATCATCCAGGGATAAAGTGTAATTTGGACTGGTCTAGGGCTGGTCTAGGGCAGTGAGGAGAGTTGGCCATGTTGTCTGATGCCTGCTTTACCAAAGAGGAAAGTGAGCTGTGGGATCAGATAAGGTTCCCCTGGTCCTCAGCTAAAAACATCAGGGAGAGAACTTGGCAGGGCTCTGCTACGGTGAAAATTTCTAAAAGCTTTGGGGTTGCAGAAAGGGCAGAGGACCCGGTCCTGGCCCTCCTCTGCACCTGACCTCATGGAGCCTTGGCAAGTCCATTATCTGCTCAGCTGGAAAGTGGGCAAAGGTCCACTTGGTTGCTGATGAGGGACAGTGAGGCGTCAGCCTGAGGGCACCATGGGCAGGACCCCCTGCAGACTGGGCTTGGCACAACAGGGACATCCCAGTCCTGGCCCCAGCCAGGGAGATCTGGCCAGCCCTGGCTGTCTGGCAGGGAGCAGAGATCCTGTGCAGGTGGGATTTGCCCAGGGCTCCAGCAAGGCACTGGCATAGCTAGAGTGAAAACCCTGAATGTGCCATCTGCTAGCTCACTGCTGCTGGACAACTATGGGCAGGCTCTTGACCCACTCTGGGTCTCCCTACTACCGACAGTTGGTCTGAGAGCGCAGGCCAGGCTTGGTGCTTGCTGGAGTGTCAGGGCCGGCAGCATGGAAGGGTGTGGCCAGCTGAGGCAGGGAGCCAGTGCTGTGGACGAAGCGGTGCAGGTCATTCTGTTTATTTGGGTGGGTCCTGGGCACAGGCCCAGGCTGCAGGATAGGTTGCTCTCCTGAAAGCAGGTGTGAGGGGTGGGATGGAGGCCTGCCAGAGACCAGGAAAACAGGCCTCTTGGGCTGGTCCTGGCCTTGGGTAGGGTCATTGCTGCAGGGCTCCTGGCTGCTCCTCTGGGAGGGGCAGGTAATTGGGGTCCTCCTCTCGAGCATCCAGTAGCAGCTTCCTGTGGGGAGGGGCCCACACTGAGCTGAGGCCAGCAGGGCTCCCCAGTGGGGTCAGGTGAGGGAGTGTTTGGGGGATAACTTTCATCTCGAGCACTCACAGGAAGCTGGGGGTCAGCAGCAGCCTCTTGCCTCCAGGCTGGTTGGGGAAGACATCCTCTAGGAAGTAGTAGATGTGGCCCACAGCAATCCCTGTAGGAGAGCCAAGGAGTGCTGAGGCCACCTCCGCAGTCCAGAGCCTGGGACCAGCAGGACCTGCTCCGCGCGTGGCTCTGGGGGCCCAGCCAGGCCAAGTAACCTCAGGCCCTGTAAGTAAACTCACGCTCTGGCATGAGTACGAGACATCTTGCAGACTGCCAGCCCAGGGTGGGGCCGGGCTTGACCCTGAAGGACGGGCTTACCTGGCCCAGAGGTGGGCAGGACTCGGGGAGGTGATGGGCTGAGAACATGGGAGGAACGGGAACGAAGGCTGGAGCCCTGACATAGCCATCCCCACCCTGGTCAGGACCCCCACAAGCGTCAGTACGTCAGGCCTGAAGACGTGAAGCATGTATCTGGCTGGCTTGTTCAGGGGGCCAGAAAAACAGAAGCTGGCAGGGCAGGAAGTAGGGGTGGGAGGATAGGTGAGCGGTCCTGTCCCGGTGGGCGGGGAGGGCTCTGGCACAGGAACCAGCCTGGGTGGCCCTCCCAAAGACCATCAGGTACCAGACAGCCTGTTTGGGGGTGGGGAGGGAGGGATCCACAGGCAGGCTCACCCAGCAGGTCGACGAGGATCGAGTTGCCCAGCAGCAGCGAGAAGCCCATGAGGGCCCAGGGCAGGAATGGCGCCTGGAAGGTGAGGAGGCCAAAGAAGTTGACCCTCACCCGGGGGTTGCGGCGGCTCCAGACATAGACCAGCATGACTGTGAGGGCCTGGCCCAAGAAGAACAGGCTGCCCAGGAGCCCCAGCAGCTGAGCCAGAGTCAAGGTGCTGGGAGGCCTTCTCCTGGTGCAGGCCGCAGAGCCCCTGCCCAGGACCCCTCTGACTTCCTAAACCCCAGGAATCCTCCCCAGTTTTCCTTCCCTCCTCACTTCTAGTGATGGGCCTTTCAATCAAAGCCACACTGTGGCCTTCAGGCCCATGTGAATACCCTGCTGGTCCACCTGGGCCCAGTGGCCAAGTACTGCCCTTCATTGCCTCACTTTCTCCTGGCTCAGCCCCCAGGCACCCTACCTGTCTCTCCATGTCACCCTGTGATACTGTGCGTACAGGAAGAGCTAATAGCCCGGAGTTGAGCACATGATGTGCGCTAGATTCGTCCTAACTTGTCTGCCTCGGGCCCAGGCGCTCATGTCGGGCCCCACAGCGTACAAAGGCTGGACCCAGAGGCGCAGCGCCTGAGGTTTCAGAGCCTGGGAAGGATACGGTCATGAGGACGCCCCCGAAGAGAAACATGAAGACGAAGTCCGCCGTGCGGCCACGGAAGGAACCCTCCTCCAGCATGCGGCAGTAGCGAAACCTGCAGCGTCCGTAAAGGAAATGCCACCAGGAGGAGCCTCAGTTTCCCTGCTCCTGACCACTCCGGGCCGCCCACAGCCCGGGAGGGCCTCTCCCCAGCCTGGCGGGCCGCCCACCACCCTACGCCTACGTCCGCACGGCGCAGGATACACGAAGAGCATGTTGAAGAAGAAGCTGAATCCCAGGGGCCCAAAGAAGAGGAAGTTGGTGACGAGCCTCCAGACCTACGGGGATGGGGGGAGGTGGGCGGTCAGGCGCGGGGCAGGCAGGACCCAGGTGTCAGGTGCAAGGGGCGGGGTGGCCTCACCTGAAACTTCCGGAACACGAGGTGCGGGTTGAAATAGAGCTGGAAGGGGCTGAGGAGCTCCAGTTGCTGCGGAACCAGGGGCTCGTCAGGTGCTACCCCGGGGAAATCCAGCGGTAACCACGGCGACACCCTTCGCGGGCTGCAGCCAAGGAACCGACCCCACCCTCCCGGCCAGCTTACCACAGCAGCGGTGGTAAGGACGCAGGCCGCGGTGTAGGCCCGCGTCACCGCAGGGACCTGCAGGAACTCGGCCGTCAGCCCCTGCCACGCCATTGAACCTTCTTTGACACGCGTGGCCCAACCTGCGGCGCGTCTTTAACTCGCCTCCAAATCCCGCCTCACTCCCCGACGTCGGCCAATCCACGTCGGGGGGCGCAGCGCGCCCAGGGTAGGGGGCGGGGCCCTGGGCCTAGTAACCAATAGGAGGAGGAAACTGGAGGACCAGGGCGGGACAGGAGGGTGGGCGGGTCGGAACGTGGGACCAATGAGCAGGCCCCACGGTTGAGCACGTGGCGGTTGTTGTGGTGGCTGTGGTGGAGGCGCGCGAGAACGTGTGGCCAATGAGGAACTGGTCGCTTGGCGGCAAGATAGGAAGAACCAATAGCAAGGACCTACAAGACCTTGGGGGCAGGACTAAAATTACACCGCGAGGGGAAAAAAGACAGGACCGAGGAACGGCGAGACCGGAAGGGGCGGGGTCACGCTGGAGCGTGGGCAAGGCGGAACTAATGCGTGTCTGGTCCCGGAGCTCTGTGAGTACACCTAGGACTGGCAGCGACTCGGTCCTGTGTATTTCCCCCACTGAGAGCCAGAGACAGTGCCACCTAACCCACAACAAAGAAGGCGCTCAGCACCGCGCCAACCCCCCGCCCTCCCCTCAGTCCCACTGGACCCAACGCCAACTCCTGTAGGAGGTCTCCCCCAGGGACGCCTGGGTGCCGACGCGGGCCGGAACAAAGTGGACGGGCTGGAGAGGGCCTCAATATTTTGATGGAAAAGAGAAACTCCATTTATTCCCTCATTAAGTCAATCTTTTACTGAACACCGACTATGTGCCAGGTGCTCTTCTGGTTATAGAAGATACAGAAGCCGATAAGAGATGCTATCCCTTATGGTGCAGCCGAGGAGACAGGCAGTCATAGGCCTCTACTAATATGAGAGCTAGTGTTCCCAGGACCGGGAAATGGCGCAAATAATGCCAAGAGTGGAGGGTAGGGTAGTGAGCCGTCATGCTGGATGGGGTGATCTGAGAAGCCTCTGTGAGGAAGTGACACTTGATTGTCACTTTATTATTTTTTATTTTTTTAATGTTTTATTTATTTCTCAGAGAGAGACAGCGTGAGCAGGGGAGGGTCAGAGAGAGAGAGAGAGAGAGAGACAAAATCTGAAGCAGGCTCCAGGCTCCGAGCTGTCAGCATAGAGCCTGACCTGGGGCTCGAACCCACGAACCGTGAGATCATGACCTGAGCCGAAGTCGGGCGCTTAACCAACTAAGCCACCCAGGCGCCCCACTTGATTGTCACTTTAAAAAGGTCCCTGTGGCCGCTGCAAGCACAGTAGATTGTCAGAGGAATCCATAAGCAGGGGGAGGCTGCAAGGGACAGCGGTGGCTTGGGCAGCATGGATCCTGGAGTGTGGGGCTGGGATGAGAGGTGGGTTTGTCCATGGATTGGACAGAGCTGTGAGAGAGGAATCAAGGGTGACCTAGAGGTCTTTGCCACAGGGCAGATGGATGGTGGTGGCCTTTACAGATATGAAGAACGCTGGGGGGAAAGGTGGGCAGTTGTAGTACCATTCTGGCCTTGTTGAGTTTAGGGCATCTGTGACATTCGCCTGGAGAAATCCAAGTATGGTGTTGGGGGAGAGGTTGGGCTGGCAGTACAACTGTGGATGTCAGTCAACAGTAGACCTGTGGCATTTGTAGCCTTGGGCCTGCGCGAAGCATCCAAGGGACAAGACTAAATGGAGAAGAGAAGAGGCCAGGCCTGTGCAGCTCAGCCTTCCAACAGTCAGAGAAGGCAGGCCTAGCCAGGGAGGCTGGGAGGGACTTCCATGAGTTGAGCCAGGAAAGAGCTTCAGGAGCAAGACAGTGAGACGCTCACAGAGACACGGCCTGGGAACAGACAGTGGGTTGCAGCCATGCCAAGGTCCCTATAACCAGGATAAAGGAAGGTAGGAGGGAGAGGATGGTGCCCCAGACAGACATGCCCTTACCAATATGGGGAGCTAGGTGTGGACATAAGTGTGGATGATAAGGAATGCCCTGGACAGGGCCCTGAGGTCCCCAGAGGAGACTGGAAAGGGGGAGGACCAGCTGACAAAGTGATCTCAGGTGTATCCCAAGAACGTGAGAACGCTAAGAGGGGTTCCCAAGGGAGTGGCTCCTGGAGCTGCTGGGAGGGGAGGCAGAGGCTGGGAGCTCAGAAGAGGGATGTGCGTCTGGCTCCAGGGTGAGAACAGGTCTGGCCTGATATAGCAGGAATTGGAATTGGACCAAGGTGCGGAGAGGTTTGGTGGTGGGAACAGCCCCCCTTGGACAGCCTCCATTTGCCAGTAAAACAGGCCAAGTTCACATTTGTGGTGGGTCCAGCATCCTGGTGGAGGGTTAGGGTGGGCGTGGCCGCAGGGTGGGAATGCAGGGCCTCAGACGCCAGGGCTGGCGCCTGCCAGACACAAAAGAGCCATCCAGGGAGGTCAGGTTTCATGTCAGCATGGGGAAGGGGAGGTGTTCCTGCCTCCAGGCACTTAGCAGAGCTGGGGCCCTCCACTCAGGGTCAGGCCAGGGCCAATAGGAGGGGCTATCAATTGTGGGAGAGTATCTGTCTCCCCTTTGATTGGGGCTGATAAGGCAGGCGCCTGGTTTGGGGACCAGAAGAACATTCCCGGGAGGCTGGGAGACTAGGGTAGGTGGGGGTTGCCACCTGGAGGGACATCCACAGAAACAGTGGCTGGACTTTACAGCAGATGCTCCCTCCTCGGAACCCTGGGGAAACTGAGGCCCCATAGGAGGCACAGCAGGGTCTGGGACAGACCTCCATCACCAGTGCAGGCTTTTCCTGTCCAGTCTCAGATCCAGGGAAGGTCCACTTCTCTGACTTGGGTACCTGCAGACAGTTATTTATGGAGAGAAGCCCTGGGCACCAGATGGTCCCAGGGGCCTAAAGATGCAGGCAGGCTGTGTGCTAGACACCAATGTCTGTATAGCTTCCTGTGCCAAGGAGCAGGGCCAGCTGGGCCCACCCTCTCTTCTGGGCCAAAGATGTAGCCGAAGGAGGGCCTGTGGTCCCTGGGCAAGGCGACAGTGAGCCCTGCTCCTCAAGCTGCCTCTCTGGCCGTGCAGCTCTGCCTGCTGCAGAGCAAGGAGCTCCAGGATCCCCAGGACTGGGGGTACCCAGAGGACCCCAGAATCTCCTGTCCAGGCCTCAGTGCCCACAAACAGGACAGTACCCCCTGCATGCCCACCAAGCCTGCTTCCTCCTCACAGGCCTCACATGCTAGGAGGCCCCCTCATCAGCCCCAGTGACAATACAGAAACCTGGGGTCATCCGTGCCACACTTCCCCAGCCCACTTGGAACTTGATGCTCCCATGGAATTCTTTTTATATATATATATATTTATTTTTGGAGAGGGGCAGAGAGAGAAGGGGACAGAGGATCTGAAGCAGGCTCCGCGCTGACAGCAGCAAGCATGATGTGGGGCTTGAGCTGACAAACCATGAGATCATGACCTGAGCCAAAGTTGGACGCTTAACTGACTGAGCCACCCAGGGTCCCCATCCAGTCCCTTTTCATCTCTGCAACACACCTCACCACCACTGCTGCTGGTCACCTCCTATTCGGGCTTCAGCTTCTCTCTTCCAGGGACTGGCCCCAGATCTCTGGTTCATCCATTCATTCATTTTCCTCCCTACCAGCCTAGATATTCTGTTAAGAGAGGAAAAGAGGCTGGTGGAAATGCTCCCTACTCCAGGAAGCCCTCCCTGAAGGGATCAGAGCTCACCTATCTTCACCTAGGCTCACCTAGGGCCCCATACACTTAATTTTTAAATGTATTTTATTCCAAAGGCAACACTTGCCTGTGGTAACAAACCCAAAGAATGAGAAACAAGGTGTTTGTGTACATGTTGGAGCAGCTGTGTTTTCCTTTGACAATACAAGGCCACCCCCTCGTGACCCTGAACCTCCTCTGTTGGGGGCTTTTGCTCAGGGTCTGTGAGCTCCATTCCCACCCCCTTCCAGCACATGGACCCTGAACTGCAGTGGGAAGGCCCTCACCACAGCCCCAGCCAGCCCCTCCCAGGAACAGCTGTGTCCCCGTTGGCCCTTCCTGTCTGGGTCATGGAGTATTTTTAGCACCGAATCCGGAACCTACTCACAGCAGCTGCTCACGGCCAGAGTGCAAGAATGACAAACTGTCCAGGTGGGCTGTGTCAGGCTTGGGCCTGGTCTTCTGAGCTTGGTAGCAGATTCTAGACTCTCTAGAAATTAGCAGGTCTCCGGCATGGGAGGTGGGGGATAGGGAAGGACGAGGTAGTCTGGGACAGAGGATGAGTAGCATTAGCCATGCCCAAAGGGGAAACAGCCTGTGCAAAGGTCCTGAGGTGCCGTGGTGGGGGTCCAGAGAGAAGCAGAAAGCGTGGCAAGGAGGAGGAGCTGTGTGCAGTTTGAGGCTGAGCAAGGCTGTGTAGGCTGTGGTCTCCATCCCAAGGGGAATGAGTAGCCCTCAGAGAGTTTTCAGCATGGTGCTGAGGTTATGATCAGGTGGCAGCTCCCTGGAGGAAGAAGGAGACAAGAATAGAAGCAGTCATCTGTGTGGAGGAGGATGGCAGTGGCGGGGATGTGACGGAGTGAATGGGTCAAGGAGGGGGAAGCCACAGCCTTAGCAAGTGATTGGCAGAGGGGTGAGATGTGGGGGAGGGCCACGTTTCTGAGGGAGATCGCCCATTGGTTTGGGACAGGTCGAATTTGGGGAGCTCTGGGCCATGACCGCCCCCAGGAAGCCCTGCCCTGGCCACCCAGCTTGGTCCTCCCAGCAGCCTGCCGCCTACAGTGCTCCTCATGCCCACAGACATGCTGCACCATGCTCTCTGTCCCCGATGTCTGCTGTGGCACCAGCCACCAGAAGTCCTTGGTGATCTTGGAGCCTCAAGAAGGTGGAGACCTTCTCTCCAGGGCTGGATCCGCAGCCTTGGACCTGCCACCAAGACCTGACCTTGCCCGGCCCCCATCCCTGTCCGTGAAGTAGGCTGGTCTCCCATATATGAGAAATATATTTTGGTCATCTGAATGACCAGATATATCTATTTCTTATAAATCATAGTATCATGGGGGCCTGGGTGGCTCAGCGGGTTAAGCGTCTAACTCTTGATTTCATCTTAGGTCATGATCTCACTATCATAAGATGGAGCCCTGCATTAGGCTCTGCACAAAGCCTGCTTGGGATTCTCACTCTCCCTCTATCTCTCTCCACCTCTCCCCTGCTCATGCTATCTCTGTCTCTGTCTCTCTCAATAAATAAATAAACATTAAAAATAATCACAATATTGGGGCACTTGGGTGGCTCAGTCAGTTAAGTGTCTGACTTTGGCTCAGGTCATGAGTTGGAGCCCTGCATGGGGCTCTCTGCCGTCAGGAAAGAGCCTGCTTTGGATCTCCTGTCCCCCTCTCTCTCTGCTCCTCCCCTGCTTATTCTCTCTCTCTCTCTCTCTCAAAATAGATAAATAAACTTTTTTAAAAATTCAAAGGAGATTAGATTTTTTAAAAAATCACAATATCACACTGCCACCTTACAAACTAGGTTACTATTACAGAGTGAGGGAACCGGCTCAGAGAAGTTGAGTAACCTACCTGAGGACACTCAGCTAGAGAGGTAACAAGACACCAAGGCACCAGTGCTGGCTTGGCCACCAGGAGCGGTGATGCAAGGGGCTGCTGGGGGAGGCAGTGAGCTGTCCCCACTCTACTGTTGGGGCCCAGGGGGGTTCACCACAAGGAGTGAAGGGCATCACCTGCAGGTACCTGTGAAAGGTGCCACCAACCAGCCACTGTCATGCAGCCTCAGACCCTTCTCCAGCCATAGTTTGGAGGCAAAAGCTCTTTGCTGCCTCTGGACTTCTGGAAGTGTCTCCATAATGAGTCTCTCCTCCCTCAGTGATGCCCCCCTGATGAGCAGCTTGGGCCCCTGGCTCTTTGCCTGGCTCTGACCCTCAATGGTTGGATGAGTTGGGCCCTTCCCAGCCTCAGCTGCCGGGCCAGGCTGAGCTTGTGCCCAGCTGTCCTGATCCTCAGCAATTGCCCTTAATTCCCACTTCCTTCTGTGGCCACCGCGGGAATGTCAAAGCTACATCCTGCCAGCCATTCAGAGTCCCCAGAGTGCGTCTGGCGGGGCCTCCCCGTTCCTGGCCTCAGCTATTTTCAGGCTCAGCGCTGTGGGCGGTGTTTTGGGAGAAGCAGATTATCTGCTTGGCAGAGTCAGCCAAATGCAGGGCCAGGGATGCCAGGTCACGGAGACAGGACAACCTCAAGACATGGTAAAAAAAAAAAAAAAAAAAGACTCTACAGCCACTGTGGGAGCTCCTGCCCAGGACCAGTGACTCAGAGCTCTGGGCAGGCGGAAGGAGAGGCTCGAAGGGCTGCAGTTCGGGAATGTCCCACCCAGCTT
>NW_027533081.1:73904-77107 GCF_008692635.1 Crocuta crocuta | reverse complement strand
AGCTTGCACCCACCGACATCCCTGCTCACAACATCCAGGCCAGGTGCTCCCCATGCCAGGTGTTGGCCAAACCACAGGGAGGGAACACTCATATACCAGCTGGGGCTGGGGGTGGGTTGGGGGGTGGGGCAAGAACCACATGTCTGACCCCCCGCCTCCGCCCCCTCCCCGCTGGCCACACCATCAGAACTCCCACTCCCTCACCCTGCCCTTCACTCACAAGAGCTACCAGGGTCACTTTAACAAAAGAAATGCAAAGTTAAAGTTGCAAGATTATGTACAGAAGGGCACATTTACTTAGAGAACTCAAACAAAACAATATATTCATAAAAGCTTATAAATACCACCCAACATCATAAAATCCAGGCAGATAATCCCTCTCGGGTCAGAAAACTGTGGCTAGGTGGTGTGCCGTGCCCAGGGTGGGCAGGGGTTGGTAAAGAGGCAGCATGCATTAGCCAGGCCCCTAATGTCCCCTTTGCACACCTGAGGAGGTGGGGAGGGCTCAAGCAAAGGGGTAAGGTGGACCCGGGAAGGGATAGGCTGCCTGTTAAGCTCCCACATCCCCACATGGTGATAGATGGCTCGGCCACAGGGGACTGGCCACTTTGGTGCCCTCCCCTCTCCCTCTTCCATGGGCCCTGTTGGGAGAGGTCCTCTCCTCACCAAGAAATTCAGGCATCGGTGCTTCAGACTCTGGCCTGACCACCCCCCACCCCCCACTTCTGCCCTTCCCCTCCAGATGTGGGCACAGCTGTATTTTTATAACAGCCAGCCACAAGGACATTCTTTCCTTCTAATTAAGATGGCTTCAGATTTCCTAGCCGCAATCAGTCTCATTGTTCAGTCCTCAAATATCAAAGGGTGACCATAACGGACAGCTGGTTGTAGCCTTGCCTTCCAAATTTATTTCCTTTCTTTCTCTTTCTTTCTTTCTTTCTTTCTTTCTTTCTTTCTTTCTTCCTTTCTTCCTTTCTTCCTTTCTTCCTTTCTTCCTTTCTTCCTTTCTTTCTTTTTCTTTCTTCCTTCCTTTCTCTCTCTCTTTCCTTCTTTCTTCCTTCATTTCATTCTTTCTTTGCTTTCTCTTTTTCTCTTTCCTCCTTCCCTTTCTTTTTTTCTTTCTTTCCTTCTTTCTTCCTTCATTTCATTCTTTCTTTGCTTTCTCTTTCTTTTTCTCTTTCCTCCTTCCCTTTTTTCTTTCTTTCCTTCTTTCTTCCATTTATTTCTTCCTTTCTTTCATTCTTTCTTTTTTTCCTCTCTCTCCTCCTTCTCTTTCTTTCTACTTTTCTCTCCTTCTTTCCTCTCTTTATTTTTTTCTCTCTCCCCTCCTTCCCTCCCTTCCTCCCTTCCTCCCTTCCTTCCTTCCTTCCTGTTTTGAACCATTAAATGAGAAATAAGACCCAGAACTGGAGTGAATGCCTGCTCTGAGGAGGAAGGTGAAGCAGGATTTGGGGTAGGGCCTGCAGGAGCTACCCCAGAACCTGGCCCTCTGCATCCCTGCCCCTGCTGGGGATGCCCCACTGGGCTCAGCCCCCTGTGTTCACACACCCAAGTGTAGGGCTTGTCTGGGACAAGTGTAGAGATCAGGAGAGGGCCTTCAAGATGCCCAGTGCAGGGAGGGTCAACATATACACATAAGGGCCTGAGGACACGATGCCTTCGCAGTGGGCAGGTCAGTTGTTATGATGTCCCTATTTTACAGGTAAGCAAACAGAGGCTCAGAGAGAGGAGGAGGTACCTGTTAGAACTGCAGGAACCCCATTGGTGGCTGCAGCCAGGCCTCTAGAGGCATGGAGTGCTTGGTGGTGGCTCACTGTCACCCTAGCAGCCTGGTGTCCAAGGTGAGCAGGCCTCCTGACCTCTGCTGGCTTGGGAGGCTCCTGGTGTGGGGCAGAGATGTCAGTCCAAGTGGGAAGAACAGGAGGAAAGACTGTAAGGAGGAGGGGCCTTTGAGCGGCCTTGAGTGGCAGGGAGCAGCAGGCTGTTCCCCCTCTACAGCACTTCCTGGAAACCTGACAGAGGAGGGAATGGGGGCTCAGAGAGGCCAAGAGGCAGGCCCAGAGAGGGCCAGCCCTAAGTCAGGTGCTAAGTACCTCCCCTGGTCCCCCTCCCAGTGATGGACTGGCCTTCTTCCGGCCTGAGCCCTAGAGAAGAGGCCCGGGAGTCCGGGGTCCAGCCAGAGCCCTGGTCCCAGGGGAAAGGCCCTAGCTGTTACCACTGTCCCGCCCCTCATGGAGCAGAGAGGGGCGGCTCACCACCAGGGAAGAATTTCCGCCTAGCGCACTTGGTACGCCACAAGCTGGGTACGCAGGACAGAGGCGGTGAAATCACCTTAGGGTGGGTGGAGGAGGGAGGCGCCTGGGCTCGGGGACACTGGCCAGGGCTCAGGCGCCCAGGTTTTGGGGGGGTGGGGGGTAGCTCCATCCCCTGAAGTGCCACCGCACCAGGGAGAGCACTGACACAGGCCTCTTTGTTTCCCAGCCACAATGGAGTCCTCGGCGGTGGCCCAGCTTCATAGTGGAGGCTCCTGCACAGCCTGGGCTTTGTCGCCCCCTAGTGGCCGGAGCGGGTCTCGGCGGCGTCGGGTAAATCTCGGAAACCCAGAGGGACCGGGTAGGCTGAATGGGTCTCTGGAGGGTGTGGAGGCCAAATCCCTGGGACGCCCCTTGCTCCAGTGCTGGGACCCCAGGCTCGGGTAACAGGCAGAGGCATTTTCTGGGACATCCCGGGTCGGAGTGGCGGCTCTGCCTCTCCTGCAGGGGTAAAGAATAGCGGAGCCAGCTGGCTTGGATTGGGGCGCGGACCCCCATTGGAGTTGTCGCCAACTAGCTTTTCTGTATTACTTTTAGTGTGAGCAGCACTCCTGCATGCTTCCTGCTGAGTACCAGGGGCAGATCCCCGCCCACTCTGAGCCTCAGTTCCCCTATCTGCAGAGTGAAAGGCCCTAGCTTGCAGGAGGGGGCGTGGGGGTATGGACTCGCATCACGGGGGAGGGCGATAGCCGCTCACTACTAGTCACTGGGTGCTGTGTTCCTGAGCAGCTGGTCGCTGTGGGCAGGTCACCCCTCCTTCCCTGCCCCTCACTTCTACCTTCTCAGGAAACCGACTAGGTGAGAACAAATGCAGAAAGCCAAGGGCTGGAAGAGTTGAGGGGTGGTCTTTGGACACTCCCCTCAACTTATCTGTAGTTTTTCTGTGCTACT
>NW_027533081.1:72855-73838 GCF_008692635.1 Crocuta crocuta | reverse complement strand
GACCGCTCTGACTTCCACTTCCTGCACGGTTGTTGCGGGTCCATGCTTGACCTTGTGGAGTCTCAGGGACTCCTCCTCTGTAAAGAAGGCTGAAGCCACTCACGAATGGGTTGTTGAGAGGATTAGTAATTAGCACGGGGCCCCTAACTACTCAAAACTTCACCTTGATACTCAAGGTTAAACTCCCAGTTAATGTTTGCTGAGGAGAAACCTCAAGCTTCTTGGATTAAGGACAATAATTAATGCCTGGGGAACTCAGGCACCTGGGGGCTGACTGCAGTGAGATGTCCAGGTGACATTTCAGGGAGAAGGGAGGGGCAACCGAGTATGATCATGGCAGTGGTCCTGGACACAGAATGATAAACCCAGTTCTGAATTTGGTACTTAGCTCCTGCACACCCTTGAACTTTTACCACATAAGCACCGTATCCCTACCTAAGACATAAGGTATGGTTTTGTTTATTCCCAAGCTTAAAATAAAGGCTTTATAGTCTGGGTGGCTATAGCTCAGTTGGTTGAGTGTCTGACTATTGAGTTTGGCTCAGGTCATGATCACAGGGTAGTGGAATGGAGCCCCATGACAGGCTCAGTGCTGAGTGTGGAGCCTGCTTGGGAGTCTCTCTCTCTCTCTCTCTCTCTTTCTCTCCCCACACATACACACTCTTCTCCCTTGCTGATGGACTCTCTCTTTCTCTCAAGTAAAAATATAAGAAAGAAAGAGAGAGAGAAAAGAAAGAAAGGAAGGAAGGCTTTATAGTCTATGCAGTTTTCTGCAACTTTATTCAGGCAGTGTTAATGATTCACCAAATTTTATGTTAATGCTGTTCCTCTAGTTTGTCACTTTCCACTGATGAAGCCATTTTGGTGTAAACCACATTTATTTCTCTGTTTTCCTGATGATTGACATTGGGATTGTTAAGTTTTCCAGCATTACAAACAATGCCGTATTTGTGAACAGATGTTCTTTTTCTTTTTTTTTTTTT
>NW_027533081.1:40421-72840 GCF_008692635.1 Crocuta crocuta | reverse complement strand
CTGGGGGGTGGGGGGGGTGGGAAGGGGCAGAGAGAGAGGGAGACACAGAAACCAAAGCAGCTCCAGGCTCTGAGCTGTCAGAGCAGAGCCTGATGGAGGGCTCGAACTCATGTACTGTGTGATCATGACCTGAGCTGAAGTTGGACGTTTAATCGATTGATCCACCCTGCCACCCCCAGAAGTTCTTGAGCATGGGATTAAGGGTTTCTCTAAGCCAAACTCAGGAGTGGAACTGCAGGGATTGCTGTGTTGCTGGGTATTTGCAACTCCTATTTGGGTATGCCCAAATTGCTCTCCTCATTTACATTTCCATCAGCAGTAAGTGGTCCAACAGATTCATGCTACTTTGGAATTGTCAGAAATTAGCTGCTAGTCTGCTGTCTGAAACAGTACTCTATTGTGGATCCAGCTTGCATTTCCTGATTGCTGATACAGGCCAGCATCTTTTCATGGTTGTTTTTTTTTTGATTGTTTGTTTTTTGGCCACTTCTGTTTCCTATTCTGTAAATTCCCTGTTCATAGACTTTGCCATTTTCTTGTTTTTATTGATATGTAGGACTTCTTTAGATAGTTTGAGAATACTGTTACTTTTTTGGTCATATTCTTGTGGATCCCTTCTCCAACTTGGTAGCTTTTAGCCTCACCTTTTTATGGTATCTTTTAACATAGATTTTTAATTTTAGAATTTCATTATTTATTTTCTTTTTTAAAGTAGGCTCCATGCCCTGCTTGGGGGCTTGAACTCATGATCAAAAGTCGCATGTTCTGACACTGAGCCAGCCAGGCGCCACTAGATTTTTATTTTTAATGATGTTAAATCCTCCTAAGAAACCTCTATGTTTTAGGGGCGCCTGGGTGGCTCAGTTGGTTAAGCATCCTACTTTGGCTCAGGTCATGATCACACGGTTTGTTAGTTTGTGCCCCGTGTCGGGCTCTGTGCTGACAGCTCAGAGCCTGGAGCCTGCTTCAGATTCTGTATCTCCCTCTCTCTCTGACCCTCCCCTGCTCACACACTCTCTCTCTCTCTCTCTCTCTCTCTCTCGCTCACTCTCAGAAATAAATAAAACATTAAAAAAAAAAGAAACCTGTATGTTTTATTTATCCTAAGGTTATTGTAGAGGCCGCCTTTTAGGCAGCCAACTTGAGCAATGGAAACCTGAGTAAGGTAGAAGATTCTACAGTGACCCCCTCTACCCGCTAGCTGGATACAAACAGGCCCATTAGGTGACCCACATCAAAATATCCATAAGCCCTAGCTGACCAATGCGTTACTTAAACCCAGGCACAGGTACCAAAAATAAAAAAGTCCATAGTTTCCATACCTCCCCCCCCACCCTTAACTACAGCCCCACCCTGCGCCCTCCACCTCTGGGCTGACAGTCTCTCCTTTGCCAAAGGCCTGCTGCTCCCTTGCAGCATATTCAGTAAACTCCTATCTCCTTTGTTCTGCCTTGGGTGATTTCTTTCACCCCCTAGGCCCCTGGCCTCCACCCGACTGGGCCACCCCACAATTACAAAAATATTCACCTTCTTCTAAAATGGTTAAAGTTTGGGGCGCCTGGGTGGCTCAGTCAGTTAAGCGTCCGGCTTCAGCTCAGGTCATGATCTCAGGGTTCGTGGGTTCCAGCCCCGTGTCGGGCTCTGTGCTGACAGCCAGCTCAGAGCCTGGAGCCTGTTCCAGATTCTGTGTCTCCCTCTCTCTCTGACCATCGCCTGCTCATGCTCTCTCTCTCTCTCTCTCTCTTAGAAATAAAAAAATAAATAAATAAAATAAAAATAAAATGGTTAAAGACTGCTTTTCAAATTAAGTTTGTAAGCACCCAGAATGGTTTGTATGTATGGAGTTAGTTAGAGATCCAATTTCATTTTTCCCCATATAATCAACTGTTCCAGGACTTTAGCCCATTGTTTCCCCACTGATTGAGGGGAAGAATAGTTTTTAAAAAAATCTAAATAAAATATCAGCAACTGAAACCAACAATGTGTTAATAACAGTTACAACACTGGGAGCAAGCTGTGTTTATCCCAAGAATTAAAGGATCAATTACCGTTAGAAACTTTATTGATGTAGCTGAGCTTATTAACAAAGAGAAAACGGGTATGATCATCTCGACAGACACAGAAAAAGCATGCAACTGCTAGTATTTTATTTATTGGGTTATTCCTTAAAAGACGCATGGTGTTTTTAGAATTTTTTTTTTTTACAAGTTCAGAGCCTCCAAAACCAAACAAAAACCAGGCATGAGCAAGAGAGATACTGCAGTCTCCATGCCCATGTATGTCCTATCACAGCCTTTGCTCTGATGGCTTCCTAAGGCCACTTTCAGGTATGTTTCTATGACCACAAATAGCATCTTTGGCAAGTCGGGTCTCGGTTTGGTCTTTATCCAACTCCTGGATTCCATGCAGGGCCTGAGAAGCCCTGGGAAATAAAAGATTAATCAGGCCCAGCGGACCCTGTGGTTCTCCACCTTTAAGGCCAGCCTCTCAGGCGATCAACCCGAAACCGGTTCTCTCCGCACCCCAAATCACTGGTTCTGCCAAGATGGACAGATGAGAGCGCTCCAGAGACTGGTGGGTCTGCCCTTCGGTCCCTCCTAATTTCTACCCCTCCTCTAGGGAAAGGGTAGGGACGTCGGTGTAGAATCGAAGGTCGTGCCTGGGGACCTGGACCTCCCCGGGACCGGGGGCTCCCGGGCCCCGGGTGGTGGGCAGGGAGGCCTGAAAGGGGTAAAGGGAAGCGGGGCAGCGGCGGAGGTCCGAGGGGGAACGAGGGAGGGACCGGCAGAGATTCACTCCGGGGGCGGCTGCGGGAGAGGGGACGAGGATTGCGGGCGAATCTGGAGCGCTCCTGGGACCTCCGGGGGCGGCTGCAAGGGGTTGGCTGTGGTGACCTCGGACCAGAGCTCCCTTCCGGTTTGCGGATATGGGCCCCCAGGCTTGGCCGACCAAGGAGTGTGTGGCTTTTCAGCCTCAAAGCTACGGAAGGGGAGGGATGGAATATGAACCGGAGCGAGCTTTACAGCCTAGGACCCAGGTGGCCTGCGGCAGCACCTCACACTTCTTAACCTCCCTGTGCGCCTGCGCATGTGTGTCGGGCGCGCGCCCCGGACCGAGGTACGCCGTGCGCGAGCCTTCCGCCTACCAAGGCGCCCTCAACGCCCACTGCGCCGGCGCATCCGCTTCTGGCTCTAAGATGACACACACTTCTTCGACGCCTACTGCGCACGCGCCGTCCTGCTGTTGTGCTCTCTTGAGACCCTATTCAAATAACTGCGCCGCCCTCCTCTCCGCGCGCATGCGCTTCCACTCGCGCGCCTGCGGCAGCGGCGGTCCTAAACCAAAACGCTGGTCGGCTCAGGCCCCTGTTGCCGCAAATGCTGGAGAAATGTGTACGTGCTTGATGCCCGCCTGAGACTGGGAAAGATCTGAATTCCGAGACACGCCCGGCCCAGGTGTTTCAGACGAGGGATTGCAGACCGGCGTGAATGCACAGGCGCAGCCACTCTGGAAGGCTTAACGGAGGTGTCTGTACAAAAGTAGCTGGTGCTTGTACAGTGGAGTTAGGTGCTGGGCTCAGACGAACAGGAGGTTGCACGCTGGGATGGTCTGGGAGCCAGTGCAAGGTTGCATGGGGTCACGTGTCTACAGGATCCCACGCTAGCATCCCTCCCTACGCCCGCGGTGTTCTGGAGTCCTTGGGCGTGTTGCGGGTCAGACACGCCCAGAGAAGCAGCAGCCCTTGGGCACTGACGGTCTCCGCCTCTTTGCCCGCTCCTGGGACTGTTTCCCACCCTCGCCTCACTCCCCAACCTTCAGATCCTACATGCTCCCTCTAAGCCCTGTCTTGGTGTCCTTCACAGAGAAATGGGAGCGGCCAGAAGAGAACGACCACACCACTCACCTCCCATCTCTGAGTGCCTCTCCCCCTCCCCCCAGTCTCCCCACTCCTCCGCCAACCTGCGCTGATTTCCTTCAGACATCTGCACGGCACATTCCCCTGCCTCCTTCAAGTCTTTGTGCAGATGTCACCTTCTCGGGTCTCATCTCTATTCCCTGACCACCCTCTCCAAACGCTCCCCCTCACCCTTCCCTGCTTCGTGTCTCCATCACACCAGCTGACTTTGTATTTTCCTTATTCATTTGGTTATTGCCCGTCTTCCCCAGCTGGAGGGAAAGGGCTGTGTGGAGATTTTTGTCTACTGTTCTGGTTATATCCATAGCACCTAGGACAGTTGATGTACTGCCCTCAGTAGGGAGACAAGAAATGTTTGTTCACCGAATTGATAATCACCATCATAGCTAATGTCGGATGTTGTTCATGATCAGGCACAGGGCTCGGCACTCTCCATGCATGATTTCAGTGAATTAAGTGCTTCCCTGCTGTCTTGGAACCTGCCAGCATCTCCTGCCTGCCGCATGAACTCAATTGTCATCAGGCTCTGTGTCTCTCTTTTTATTTATTTATTTATTTAAGTTTAGAGAGAGATCAGGCTCTGTGTCTCTCTTATTTATTTATTTATTTAAGTTGAGAGAGAGAGCGTGAGCTGGGGAGAGGGGCAGAGGGGGAGAGGGAGAGAATCCCAAGCAGACTCCACGCCCAGCACAGGGCTTGATCACAACCTGGGATTACAAACTGAGCTGAAATCAAGAGTTGCATGCTTAACTGACTGAGCCAGGTGCCCCCCCCCCCCGCACCTTTTTTTTTTTTTTTTTTTTTTTAGTAATCTCTGTACTCAACGTGGGGCTCAAACCCATGACCCCAAGATCAAGAGCCACATGCTCTTCTGACTGAGCCAGCCAGGCTCTGGGTCTCTTGTGCTTCCTGCAGATCTGTGTTAGTGGAATGCTCACCTCTATGCAGCCCACATGGAGCTTTAACATGATTCCAGTGAGACCAGAGTCCTGGGTCCTCACCTGGTTTCCTCCTGTGGCTTTCAGCTTGGAAAGAAGCTACTTAGGACTTATCGTAGGAACTTTGGGCAAGTCCTGTGATGGACCTTCTCCAGAACTGTGGCAAGATAGGATCCTGTCCCCCAAGAGTCTCTTTCTCAACCTCCCCACTGCCAGCACAATACCTCACCAGATGGAGAATGCACATCAGTCTTTTCCCCAGATGTATCTGCCCCCCAGCATAGTTTCTAGCTGGGACAGGCACTTGGTGTTTGACAAAATGAATAAATAGCCTTCAGGTTAATCTTTAGCTAAACATCCTTCTGCTATGAACTTGCATGTAAGTATTTTATTTATTTTTATTTATTTTTATTTATTTTTTGCATGTAGTATTTTAAAAACCATAAATTTGACTTGTAGGACGTCAGGTTTGCAGGATGATTTGCTAGAACGAGAAAGGCAGTATGATATTTACCGGGAGAAGACCAACGCTTTGATTAAAAAAAATTTTTTTTATGTCTTTATTTTATTTTGAGAGACAGAGAGCAAGCAGGGGAGGGGCAGAGAGAGAGGGAGACACAGAATCTGAAGCAGGCTCCAGGCTCCGAGCTGTCAGCACAGAGCCCGATGCGAGTCTCAAACCCACAGACTGTGAGATCATGACCTGAGCCGAAGTCGGACGCTTAAACGACTGAACCACCCAGGCGCCCCCTCAGCGCTTTGATCTTTATGGTCAACTACTTTGTGAACACCTAGGAAAGTATTTGAGCAGTTCAGTGCTGTGCCTTTGGGTCAGTGGAGAACCTTCAGCATATACTGAATTTTCAAAAATGTTAACAAGCGTGTTATTTTGTAATTAAAAAATTATAAAAGGGAAAATATTAATAAGATTGTGAGTCCCTAAAACATAAACCAACCTAATGGGATGGGACCTAAGGGCTCTGAGTTCTTGTGGCTGGGTACTTTGGAGAGTTCTCCCTTCATCTCTAAGGGTGTGGCACAGGGACGAAAACTGTTCTTTATTGTACCAAGGATGTCTGGCGCACATGTACCCTGGCTGTCCCCCAGGCCAGAGGTAGGCATTACCATCTCCAGGTCCAGTAAGACAGTGACTCAGGACAAGGGAGTAAGGGCAGAACTGGCATTGGGACTCAAGCACTGCCACCAGCTGTGGCCACTCTCTGCTGCTTCCTGTGCCTCGCAAGTCCCCACATGTGTAGGTCCGTGTGGCCCCTTCTGTTAGTCTTATTGCGGAACTGGCTGGCAGGTAAGAGAAGAAGGCGCAGCCACTCTGTTGGAGAATGTTTTGCTAGGGTTCAGTCCTGCGTGGGACAGAGTTTCACGGTCCTGGGGCCCCAGCTCCAAGCGCTGTGCTCTGGAACCACAGCAGGGCTGCCCAGGGACAGCCTTGCAGGGAGGACCGGAGCACTATTGTTCATTTCAGGAAAATGCTCATGGGGGAGAGGGTGGAGGGTGAGGCGCCAGCGGGGACCTGGACTCAGAACAGAAGGCTGGGCTTCCTGTGCTCCCTGCCAGCCATGTGACCTAGGTAATTCCTCTCCTCCTCTGTGCCTCAGTTGCCTCATCTGCAACGTGGGAGCATCACCGCCTGGTTCAAATAGATTGCAGTGCTGTGAGTGGTAGGTTCCAGCCCTGGGAGGGAGCTGGAGGCTGCTAAAGGTCACTCTGTGTCCTCCCTTCTCTCCTCAGATTCAGGGCAGGGTCCTGCTCCTGGCCATCTGTGCGGCTGGCATTGGTGGGACTTTTCAATTTGGCTACAACCTCTCCATCATCAGTGCCCCGACGTTGGTATGTATTCTCTGTGCCCACTGTCACCATCCCAGTGGATGCTGGGTGAGGGCCACGAATAAGGACAGACTCATCCACCTGAAGTTCAAGGCCTCCTTAGATCAGAACCTGTCCACCTATCTTCCACCTTTATTCCCTGAACTCCCCTAGCAAAGCAGGTTAAATGCAGTTCCTCAAATGCACAGAGCCCTCTTTCTAAGCCTCTTCGGTTTGGAAAGCCCTCTCCACTGCATCTGCAGAAGCCCTTCGAGAACCACTCAAACACCATTGCCTTCCTTCAAAAGTCTCTGGCTGGAAGTCACCCCTCCATCCCCAGCCCTCCATGCTGGCTGTCACCATTCAGGTGACATGTTGGTTGTTTGCAACCTCCTGCTGGTCTGCTCTCAGGGTCTGAATCAATCATCCCTGTGCCCCCTGATGCCTGACGCTGACCTGGCCCATGTTGATGTTCAGTGGTGACCATGGAGAGGGTGACTCTTCCAGCCCATTGGTAAAAGCTGGCCTGTAACTTAAATCAGAAGGGCGAGTGTCCCGTTACATAGCTGGGAAGGCCCTGGGGCTGCACACTGGGGGTGCAGGGGAAAGAGCCGCAGGAAAGAGGTCCTAGGACAGAAGTGCCGCTGTCTTCTCCCTACCTGTCCTGTTCCCCCTGCTCTTTCCACCCAGCTGTCGCCACACTGACTTTCTGCCAGCTGGAAACCCCCAAAGAAAGTCCTCCCTAGTAGTTTCAGCTGAAAGGTCTGGGAAGACTCTGATTGGCTGATTTGGATCACATCCAGGCCAATCATGTGATCAAGAGGTGGAGCACTTCCATAGGCCAGTCTGAGTCAGGTGACCATCTTTATGGGGACAGGAGAGGCTGTAACTGGGGATGGGCAGAAATCCCCAGAGGAAGGGATGGTAGCCTAGCAGAAGCCAGGGTGGGACCACATTCTGGCCAGAAACAGTGACAGCAGCCCAACTCCTTAAGGAAAGGATGGAATGCAGGGTTTACAAAGGGAGGTCCGAGCTAGCTGTGTTTGCTTGTTTGTTTGTTCATTCAACGCACATGCCAGTGCCCACTTCCCAGCAAACATACAGGCTGGAGAAGGACCCACCTGCAGCAGGCTCTCTTGCGCCTTGTCTCCCATGGGCCATCTCCAGCCCCCCAAAATAGAACTTTCTTGGCCTCAGAGTCTCCTCCTAATCCCCTGGATGGTCATTCTTGAGGAGTTCCCGCCAAGGGCAGGGAGGCTGGCCCTGGTCCTAGCTCCCCTGGACTTTCCCCCAGAGGGAGCTGATGGGTATCAGGCCTGACAGCCATTACCCTGAGCTGGCCTGAGTAGTGGAGAGCTGGCCCAACCCTTAAACTCGCTGCCCTCCTCACATTCTCCCTCACATCCTGTTAGGATGCCTGCAAGTGAAGTGTGCCCAGGTCTTCCCCAAGTGCAATCATTCCTAACCACGTAGCCTCCATTTACTTCCCCGGAACTGCAGCTCTGGGAATGGGGCCCTGGGGTGTCCCAACTACCTGGCTCCAGGCCTGACCTGTGGCTGAGGCTGTGGGCAAGTCCTTTCACCTCCCCAGGCCTAGTCCCAGTCTAAACAGTGAACAAGAGTAATGAGTATCTAACAGAAGTATCTAACAGAATACTTCTTTTTTTTTTTTTTTTTTTCTGAGAGAGAGACACACAGCATGAGCAGGGAAGGGTCAGAGAGAGAGGGAGACACAGAATCTGAAACAGGCTCCAGGCTCTGAGCTAGCTGTCAGCACAGAGCCCGACGTGGGGCCTGAACCCACGAACCGTGAGATCATTACCTGAGCCAAAGTCAGACACGTAACCGACTGAGCCACCCAGGTGCCCCCTAACCGAATACTTCTAAGGGCTGTTAAAGTCGGGGTCCCATGGAAACAAGTGGCACGCTCCAGATAAACCGAGCAGATTTAGACACCACAAGGGATGATTTACAAAGGTTGAGTGGGGCAGAGAGAACACACAAGACCGGGGAGAGCCCAGTAATGCCAGAGTCATTCCTACCTCTACCCCCAAAGGGACTCGTGCAAGGAGTCATTACCTAAACTGGAAGGAAAGAGCCATGTGGAGGAGGGCCCCTTGAGAGGAGCAGTGACCTTTGGTTGAGTGTCACAGCCAGCCTGAGGTGACCTGGGAACAGACATCCCTTCTGCTTCTCTCTGATGCCCTGCTGGTGCTCACCATTGGGCAAGTCCAAGTCCGATAGAAAGCCAGTCAGCAAGGACCCCACTGATACAGGTAGATTCTTGGACCGAACGCAGGGGGACAGGGGTGAAGTGGACTCTGAAGGGCAAACAGAGACTGTTCCTGCCCCAAGGCTGGGGAGCAGTATTGCTCAGGAGACTTGGTGCCTGCTCTGCAGAGGCAGAGCCCTGTAGGGGAGAAGGCCTGTCGTGTCCAGCCTGTCCCCGGGAAGCTGACCGATATCTCTGTCCACAGCACATCCAGGAATTCATCAATGAGACATGGTGGGTGCGAACTGGCCAGCCATTGCCCAACCACCTAGTTCTGCTTCTGTGGTCCCTCATCGTGTCTCTGTACCCCCTGGGGGGCCTCTTTGGAGCGCTGCTTGCCGGGCCCCTGGCCATCATGCTGGGAAGGTAAGTGCTTTCTGGGGACACCCTGAATGCCCTTTGGTGAGAGGCGCCCCAGTCTGTAGGCTGAGGAATGTGGGAGAAGGAAGATGCCCTATAGGCCCAGGCCTAGGTCAGCTTCCCAGCCTCCTGCTCCACCTGTACTTTCACCATGAGAGTTACATTTTCAAGTGGATTTGGTAGAAGGAAGAGCCCTGTGTCCTGAGGGAGGGAAGATTCCTGGTTTCCAGTTCCACGTCTTGAGCAAGTGATATTGGACCGTAAACAAGTATTTCCTCTTCAGGCCTCATTCCCTTCTCTGTATCCAACTGATACAGTTCTTGGGGTACAAACAGGAGAGACATGCTCATTGATTTCATTAATTAATTGATTGATTAACTCATTAACTGGTTAATCAATCAATTAATTAATGAAAGGGGTACCTGGCTGGCCCAGTTGGTAAAGCATGTGACTCTTGATCTCAGGGTCGTGAGTTTGAGCCCCACGTTGGGTGTGGAGTCTACTTAAAAAATTTTTTTAGGTCTCCCTGGGTGGCTCAGTCAATTAAGACTCTGACTTCATCTCAGGTCATGATCTCACATGTTCATGAGTTACAGCCCTACATCAGGCTTCTCTGCCATCAGCACAGAACCCACTTTGGATCCTCTGTCTCCCTCTCTCTGCCCCTCCCCTGCTCGTGCCCTCTCTCTCCCTCTTTCCCTCTCCCTCATAAATAAATAAATATTAATAAATAATTTTTAAGTTTTTATTTATTTAAGCAATCTCTACATCCAGTGTGGGGCTTGAACTCACGACCCTGAGATCAAGAGTCACACGCTCTTCCGACTGGGCCAGCCAGGTGCCCCTTAAATAAAAAAATTTTTTAGAGGGAGGCAAACCATAAGAGACTCTTAAATGCAAAGAACAAACTGAGCATTGCTGGAGGGGAGGGGGGCATGGGCTAAATGGGTGATGGGCATTAAGGAAGACACCTTTTGGGATGAGCGCTGGGTGTTATATGTAAGTGATGAATCACTAAATTTTACTCCTGAAACCTTGACTTTAAATAACATTTTTTAAAAAATGAAAATTTTTAGAAGTCTTTTTAAAAAATTTTTTTTAATTTGTTCTTTATTTCTGAGAGAGAGAGAGGCAGCGTGAGCAGGGGAGGGTCAGAGAGAGAGGGAGACACAGAATCCGAAGCAAGCTTCAGGTTCTGAGCTGGCAGCACAGAGCCTGGTGTGGGGCTTGAATCCACAAGCTGTGAGATCATGACCTGAGCCAAAGTCGGATGCTTAACTGACTGAGCCACCCAGATGCCCCAGAAAAAAACTTTTCAAAAAAGGTGCCATGTCTCATTGCCCAGCACTGGGCTACTAGCATAGAGAACAAGATCACCAAGACTAGGTTAGATTGTTGGGTTCACACCTGAACCTTAAGGGGTAGGGGTACATTCCAAACAAATTTAGGCTCTTCCTGCAAAATAGATGAAATTAACCATTATCTGATCATTGTTGCCCAAATACCTAATAAAACCCGGTACAGTGTCCTTACGTGATAGCACTGGCAGAAGGCTGAAGGGAAGGAATTGAAAATTCAAATTCAGCACACATGCCTGTTTCAGTTATAACAACTTGCTGTCCCATCCCCAGGGCGGGGACTCAGTGGAGTTCATCTTCCACCCAGTGGCAGACTGAAGTCCTGACCTGTGTTGCCCTTTCTAGGAGTCAGGGTTGGTGTGTAGGGTGGCAAGGTGGTTAGCCTGGAGACGGGAGGCCCCTATCATTGATTCCGTATGCATTTTCTTTTTTTTAAAACTTTACTTATTTATTTGGAGAGAGAGAGAGAGACAGCTCACGAGAAGGGAAGGGGCAGAGAGAGAGAAAGGGGTAGAGATAATCTCAAGCAGGCTCCATGCTCTCTGTGCAGAGCCTGACATGGGGCTTGAATCCATGAAACATGCGATCGTGACCTGAACCGAAATCGAGAATTGGACACTTAACCGACTCAGCCACTCAGGTGTCCACCATGTGCATTTTCTATCCTTGTGATTCTGTCTGCTTTATGAGGCAATGGAGTGATCACTGGGTGGGCTGAGGAAGGCTGCTGCATGCTATCCCAGAGAGGGTCATTCTGTCTGCTTGGTTTTTAAGAGCCTTTTCTGCAGTGGCAGGGGGATTCTGGTGAGTGGAAACAGGGACGTGTATAGGTTCAAGTTTTGGGCTAATTCTGAGAGATCCATCTGTTTAACTTTCCCTACACCTTCTTGAAACAAGTCTTCAAATCCTGCTTCATCCAAGACTTTGATTATCTGACCAAACTCTTTGGAAAAGGGGACCAAATTCCATGCTCACGATTCTGTCTACGGAAGGGTTTCACTCTTCCAGTATCTTTTAGGGCCACATCTGAGAGTCCTTTAAGGTCATAGCCCTACATTTCTGGCAAGAAGTAATGGGCAGAGTCATCTGCAAACCAGGGTCAAGCTTTGTTTTGTTTTGTTTCAAACCGATGACAAGAGGGGCACCTGCGTGGCTCAGTCAGTGGAGTGTTTGACTCTTGATATCAACTCAGGTCATGATCTCATGGTAGGGGAATTGAGCCCCATGTTGGGCTCCACACTGAACTTGGAACCTGCTTGGGATTCTCTATCTCCCTCTCTCTGCCCCTCCCCCATGCTCTCTCTTAAAAATAAACTTTAAAACAAAAAAACTGAAGACAAGAAAGAGACCCTGGTGTGCTTTGGGAGAAGGGTGGTTATGTGGTCAAGTAGGCATGCTGACATGAGTAAGCTGCTCATAAGAACCTTTGGGGCCACATGGGGCATCACTTAAATAGCAATTGAATGCTACTGGATGCACTCAACCTTAGCATAGGAGTGTCATATGGCACCCAGTGCATGATGGGTACATGGCCGCTGGGGGTCCTACAGCTTGGTGTTTATTCCCCCACAAAAGCCTACTGACAAGGCCAGAGTTATTCATAATTAAGAGGCTGGTAATTCCCTGAAGTAGAGTGGTTGTACTCCAAAACTCTAGGTCTTGGGTTGTGATTCTTCTTTTAGACAACCGCCACAGTCACTTGGAACATTACAGGGTCTCCTAGGTCTAAAGGGGTGAGTGGCAGAGCTCTTTGCACTTAGTTTGGACTCCCTAGAGAATACCCTTCTTGCTGAGCTCTGCCTGAAGCTGCCAGGTTTTCAAATCAACTGGTGGATGTGCCAGATCAGCCTGTGGTGCAGGCTCCCTCCAAAATGGGAAGAAATCCTCTGAGATTTGCCCATCATTAGAGGGCGGGCCGAGAGTTCTTGTGCATTTTGGAGGAAATGTAATGACATATCTTAGCCTGTTGAACCTCAGGAGCTCCATTGGGCAGTGGCCCCTTCATTTTTCAGTTTCTACTCTTTGTCATGCTTGTACCTTACAAGACCTCTAGTGCCGTTCTCCATGTCCTTTCAGTATAAAGTCATCAAAGTAGTGGACCAGCAGGATGCCCTGTGGGATGAGTAACTCCCTGTGGAAGGCATTGTGGCCCAGAGCTGGAGAGCTCTGAGGCTCTAGCCTCAGGCAGGTCGGTAAAGGTGTGTTACTGCCCCTACTAGGTGAAAGTGATGTATATTGAAATGGAGCAAAATGCATTTACCAAATAAATACCCCACAGTTGAAGTACTTTATTAATTTACACCATGGAGGAAGCCATATAGTTTTCTTTTCTTTTCTTTTCTTTTTTACATATGGTTTTCAATTGGAGTTACTGCTGGATCAGGTTCGTTATAATGTACGTCATTCTCCATTCTCTCTGCCCAGGAGATCTATGCTTTAGTTCACATTCTGTCACTGGTGTGCTGTTGACTTTGGGCAGAATACTGGCCTCTACTAGGTCCAGTTTCTCTGTCGGTGCAGGGAGCTGTGTGATCTGCAGTGAGCTCTCTCAAGTAACTGTGTGACAGCACTTCGTGCTCAGTATCAGGAATCCCAGAGCCGATGCCTCATCATGGTGGAGCAGCTGGCATTTCCAGTGCCTGCTCCCTGGTTCGCAGTATGTCCCACTGAGCTAGGCCTGGGCCACCCAGCCATCCTGAAAGTTCTGAGAAGTGATTCTATTATACATGGAAGAAAACATGAGGGAACAGTACTTGGTTTTCCATGCATCCCTTCCTTTACTCTGAAAGTCCCTGCTCTTCTTCTCTACGGTTTTATTGTGTCTGAGAAATCAGATGGTAGACCCCTCATTTTACAAAGGAATAGGAAGAAAGCAGCACTTAGTGTGAAGAGATAAAGCCATAAGACTCAAATTTTGCACACTGTGGTGCAGGCAGAAAGGAGAAGCACTTCGGGTCTCTTGGCAGAGGGGTGTGGCAATATGCCCCTAGGTACAGTGGCTAATGGTCATGTCCCTTCGTGTAGCTTAGACTCCTGACACAGTTCACACATGTGCGCACACAGGTCTGACTGGGGTTGGCTGGAGCTGCAAAGAGGCACCACCAGGGGGAGTTCCCCCAGACTGGACATGAGCCTCTCTTGCCTGTATTCTACTCCCTCCCACAGGAAGAAGTCCCTCCTGGTGAACAATATCTTTGTGGTGGCCGCGGCGACCCTGTTTGGCTTCAGTCGCAGAGCAGGCTCCTTTGAGATGGTCATGCTGGGCAGGCTGCTCATGGGAGTCAGTGCAGGTATGGTGGGAGGGCAGCCCATCCTGCCTCTCTTTTCCTGCTCATTCATGTATTCCATTTATTCATTCATCTCTTCTCTTTATTTCTTTCATCCATTCATGTATTCTCTTTCTTCACATTTTTAAAAATGTTTACTTATTTTTGAGAGAGGGAGGAGAGAAAGAGAGAGCACAAGCAGGGAAGGGGTAGAGAGAGAGGGTGGCACAGAATCCAAAGCAGGCTCCCGACTCTGAGCTGTCAGCACAGAGCCCAACGTGGGGCTCGAACTCATGAACTATGAGATTATGACCTGAGCAGAAGTCAGACGCTTAACTGACTGAGCCACCCAGGCGCCCCATTCACATTTTTCATTCATGCTCACCTCTTCTTTTGCAAAATGATTAAATATGGTTTATCTAAAAAAGGCTTCTATAACTAGACACTTAAAGTGGATACAGAAACAAGAAAACGTTTCTAAAATTCACACAGAGTGTGAGTACAAACATCCCCAAACCTGTGCTAGCGGAGGTGCCATATTTGAGCCACACTCTAAGCCATGAGCTTCCTGGCGGCCAAGATACAAAGGATGCATTCTTGGGTTTTCACTACAGAGGCAGAGTAGGCTGTTTGAGACTCCTCAGTTTCTGGGGCTTGTCATGTGAGGAAGTAGAGTTTTGAGCATGCCCACCTGGGCGTTTAGGGCCACCCATCAACAAATCCCCTCTTGACTCAGTACTGTTTATATGGCCAGATCTCTATGTCTATATTAGTTATCTATGCCTGCAAAAGAAAGTACTCTGAAACTTACTGGCTGTGTACACATCTAGGTGTGAGCATCAATGTCCAGCCCATGTACCTAGGGGAAAGTGCCCCCAAGGAGCTCCGAGGATCTGTGGCCATGAGTTCAGCCATCTTCACTGCACTGGGGATCGTGATAGGCCAGGTGGTTGGATTCAGGTAAGCAACCTGTCTCCATGTGCACTGAGTGGTTTGAAGGGTGCCAGTAAAAGCCCTTTGCCTAAATTTCTCCTCCATCCGTTAAGTATTAAGGCATTGCTTCTTTGTATTAAGGAATCTTTGTTTTGAAATCCTGTCTACACCCATCTGACCAATACATAAAACAGGTGTTAGTCAATCACACTTCAGTGTGAATCACCATTTTGCATCCTCTCCAGTTCAAGGAGCAAAGAACAGGTCTTAACAAGGGAGAGGGTAAAGATTTGGGCTTTTAAAGGGGAGCATGTCCTGGTCATCCCAGAAAAGAGAGGAGCGGGCAGAGCCCAGAGCCCTGGGAAGAGGAATTGTTTTGGATAAGGTTGGGGCAATCCCTGGAGGGAGGGATCTTGGTGTCCAATCCAGAACTGGTTTGAGGAAACAGAGAGGATTGCAGATCCTCTGCCTTCAGCAGGGCAGGCAGAGGCCAGGTGGGTGGGTTAGGGAGTAGGGGGCAAGTGGGCAGGGCTCTGGCAAGGAAGTACCAGGCCCGGCCTCTCTTTTGCCTCCCCAGGGAGCTCCTGGGGGACCCACAGGTCTGGCCCCTGCTGCTGGCCAGCTGCCTGGTGCCTGGGGTGCTCCAGCTTGCCTCCCTCCCTCTGCTCCCTGAGAGCCCACGCTACCTCCTCATTGACCGTGGAGACATGGAGGCCTGTCTGGCAGGTGAGTCCTTGGGTCCCCAGACCACCCTTGACCAATGGGCACATCTATCCAGAGTATGTGGGTCCCCATTTCTTGGGTTTCATTTATCAGGAAAAAGCTGTCCCTCCTTTTTGTGACATCCATCCATCTCTTCAAAACTCTTTGCCAGGAGGCTGTCCTAAGTGCCAAGGCAGTGGGATAGAGCAGACCCGGCCCCTGCCATTCAGGAACTGCAGGATGGTAGCAATAAGGAGCCCCCTACCCAACCATATATGCAAGATGAAACACGGTGTAAGACCTCGCAGGCCCAAGGCCAACGGGGTGCTAATGGGCTTGTTCATTAGCTATGGCCATGATAATGGTGTCCAAGGAACAACAGCAAATCTCTGGCTTGAAACAATAATCATTTACTGCATCCTCCACTCACATACTTGCTGGGCTGGCTGCATGACTGCTGATTTCAGCTGGGTCGGCTCATGGCATCTGGGAACCAGCCAGAGGTTAGCCAGTCCATGCTGGTCTGGGCTGGAGTAGTTCATCTCTGCTGCACATGCCTTTCCTCTCACTCTTAGTACCAACGGGCTAGCCCAGGAATGTTCTTATTACAGCGACGGCAGAGGCACAAGAAAGCAGATGCAATTGCAAAAACACTTTTCAAACCCATGTTCCTCCCCACCGTGCCCATTAACATTCCACTGGCCCAAGAGAGTCCTGTCCCTGAACCCGAAGTCAAGAGATGGAAAAACCAATGGCATATCCTCTCACATGGCAAAGGGTTTAGATTTGGAGAAGGGTGAAGACCGGGGCCCACTCATGCACCCTCTCAGCTTGCCATTGTGGCCACAGCTATTACTGATATCCCTCCCCTGTCCAAAACGTGCTCAGTGTCATCCAGGACCCCACAGTCTCATCCAATCATGGCATCAGTCTTGAAGTCTAGGATCTTAGGATCACATCAAGTCTATACATGCCTTCTCTTGATCCCGAGACCTAGGCGCTAAAAACACAAGTCTGCCCCTCTGAACTCTGCACACAATGGTGAAAGTAGGACAGAGCAACCAGAACTAACCCTCATTTCCAAGACAAAGAGTCAAGGAAGCAGGAACAGAGTCACCAAGAAGCGCTCTTGGGAAAACACTGCCGGATCTCCCTGCCTTGGGGGTAGGGAATGTTCCTTGATCAAGTCCTGGCTCTGGCCCCTGGTAGGGGCTCCCTAGGCCATGGTTTCCCCAGGTTCTTGCTTCTTCCCTCTGAGATCTCCTTCCTGGACACCTTCTGAAGAGGGCACTGCAAATGTACCCAGAGAAAGTTGGGTACATTCCAATTGTCTTGGTCCCTTTTTCTCCAGGCTGGCAGAGCTTCTGTCAATATAATTTTCTCAAAAACGATGGGATTTTCCTGTGTATTTGATCCACGTGCCAAAAAGCCACACCCACTAGTCTTTCTGAGGCATGCTTCTCTCTTGAGACCGACTACTGGAATTTGGGGCAAGTTGGGCTGCTGGAGACCAACACCCTTAAGCCTTCCAAATGCCCCTTTGCCGGCTGCAGTGAGTCACTGCATTAAGCCAACCCTTAATTTGATTGTTACCTTGCGTCCATGGCTCCTGGGCAGAGGTGTGGATTTATATTTGCTTTCCGGCTGTAACTTAATGTGGGCCTCTTTTTGCCAATCGGAGAGGCTAGAAATGAGAAACAGGTTTATTTTGTTTGTTTTTATAAATAAATTTTAAATGTTTATTTATTTTTAAGAAAGAGTGTGAGCAGGGGAGGGACAAAGAGAGAGGAAGACACAGAATCCGAAGCAGGCTCCAGGCTCTGAGCTGTCAGCCCAGAGCCTGACGCGGGGCTTGAACTCATGAATTGTGAGCTCATGACCTGAGCCGAAGTCAGTTGCTTAACTGACTGAGCCACCCAGGCACCCCAATGTTTGTTTTTTATTAAGCTAACCTAGTGAGTTACAAAACAAGTTAAATTTAATTAAATTTAAAATTAAAGAAGTTAAATTTTAATTAAAATTTAATTTAAAATTTAAAAATTTAAAAAATTTTCCCTCCAAAGATCTTTTGAGCTCATGTTTTAATATGGTAAGCTTAGACTACTCGGCTAACAGCAACCAGTCCATGCTTTTAGCATATAGAGATCTCTTCACTCCAGTCCAGAAGTTCATTAGGTCTGTTTGTTTGTTTGTTTCCACACTACTGCCCTGCACACCCAGGCTTCCATTTTTCCAGCCTCCTCACCATCTTCTGCCTGGTCTTGGAATCAGTACCATAGATCACAGGTCTAGTATGGTAGCACCTACCCCTGGTATCAGTTAATTTATCAGTTTTCTATTGCTGCCTAATAATCACATCCCTGTGGCAAACCAAAGAAACAATTACTTAGCTCAAGTGTCTGAATTCTCCGGGGTTGACTGATATAGGCTGCACCTGGCTGGTGGCTCTGCTGGTCTTGGTCACTCATGCAAGTCAGCTGGGCTTTAGCAAAGTTAGGATGGTCCCAGCTGGGCCATCTCTGCTCCTCCTGGGACCAGTGGGCTAGCGCCACCAAACGTCTTTATGGTAAGGGGAGAAAAACAAGTAGAAACAGCAAGGTCTCTTAAGGCTTGGGTGGGACTTTGCATACCCTCTTACAACCTCATTCTTTTGGTCAGAGTGAATTACATGGCACAGCCTAGTGCCTAGGGGCAGGATGCATTCTTGCCCCTTTGTGGGGGCAGCTGCAAAGATCACCTAGCAGAGAGCCTGGATACAGGGAAGGGTGGAGAACCAGGGACGTTGGATAATGGCCATCTGCCACAATTGTGTCCCCTCTGATGTATCCACAGAACCCCTGGCTCCTAAAGCCTTTTCTGGTTCTTGATGCCCTGAAATGACAAGGGACAAGAAGATCATCCCCATCTGATGGGGGGGTGGGGAGGATGGCGGAGAGAACGTGAACGGACTTGGGGATGGGAGCTCATTGCAGGGCACCAAGGACAGGCTGGGGGAAGGGAGGCTCAGCACCCTGCGTCCTTGTATCCTGCCCCAGCGCTGCAGCGGCTGCGGGGCACAGTGGACGTGGCGGGTGAGCTGGCCTATCTGGAGGAGGAGCGTACCGCCTGCCAGGGCCGGCGCGCCCTGCGCCCATGGGAGCTGTTCCAGGATCGCGGGCTGCGGAGACAGGTGATGAACCTCACGCTGCTGGGCAGCGCCATGGAGCTCTGCGGATCCGACTCGGTGAGGCCCCCTCCCCCCGCCTGGGCGGGGGTGGGAGGGCTGCAGACTGAAGGCGCCTGGCAGCCCTCCCCTCTGCCCGCCTTGTCCAGATGTACGCCTACGTCTCCTCGGTGTTCCGGGAGGCCGGGATCCCCGAGGGGAAGGTCCAGTACGCCATCGTGGGGACTGGGAGCTGCGAGCTGCTTGCGGTTTGCCTCAGTGTGAGTTTGTCTGAGTTTATAGTGGGCCTGGGGGCTGAGCCTCCACCAGCCCTGTGGGGGTGGGGAACGCGTCTTCGCTGACACCTGGAGAATTTAAGTCTTCTACCTTGGGCCCTTTTCCACTCTAGGTCACTATGCTCAAATGGGGGGAGTCAGCCAGCATTTTAAGTTTATTTATTTATTTATTTAGAGAGAGCACGAACAGGGAGGGGCAGAGAGAGAGAGAAGTAGAGACAGAGAGGGTGAGAGAATCCCAAGCAGCACAGAGCTGTCATCACAGAGCTCAATGTGGGGTTTGAACCCACGAACCTTGAGATCATGACTTGAGCCAAAACCAAGAGTAGGGTGTTTAACCCACTAAGGCCCCCCAATAATGTCTTAATCCTCTGAAGCAGTCAACTGCTCCTAACTGCCTCCTCACAAACACCTCCAGCTGCCCACTGTTCATCTTTAAACCAAGGGAAGCATGCTTCCAGCGCAGAGGTCAGTTACTGAGGGCTCCTTTCCTTTACAGTGTGCGGTGATCGAGAGGGTGGGCCGCCGGAAGCTGCTGATAGTGGGGTACTCTCTGATGGCCTGCTGCGGAAGTGTCTTTACGGTGGCCCTGTGCCTGCAGGTAGCTGGGCTGGACATGAGGGTTGTGGCTTGATCCCCTGTGACCTGATCCCCACCTCACTCTACCCCCTCTGCCCCTTTGCTACAGAGCTCCTTCCCCTGGATGCCCTACCTGGCTATATCCTGCGTCTTTGCCTTCATCCTCAGCTTTGGCATTGGCCCTGGTGAGTGGGCCTAAGGAACTCTGCGCTCTGGGCTTTGCCAAAAGAACACGGATGTCTTGGTGAATGATGAGTGGATATAAATGCGATGTCACCTGCATGCCCCGCCACCCAGCCCCCCTGTACTGGGGCTTCTGGGAAGGAGTGGCTGGAGAAGAGGACGAGGGGCCCCCACTCCCATGTCAGGGACAAGGTGGTGGCCCTGGCTGGCAGCCCCGTCCCTGCTCTTCCTTCTAGCCGGAGTAACAGGGATCCTGGCCACGGAGCTGTTTGACCAGAAGGCCCGGCCTGCTGCCTATATGGTCTGCGGGGTGCTCATGTGGACCATGCTCTTCCTGGTCGGGCTGGGGTTTCCCTTCATCATGGTAGGCACCCTCCCAACCCCGCTCTTGCCTTGGGTGTTCCCCGAGTCTGCAGCAGAGCCCCAGCGGGAGGTCTCCATCCTGGGAGGCTGAGGCTGGAGGGGATGGGTCTCATCTGAATAAAGAGGGACAAATCCCTCATCACGGCCTGTCATGAGGCCTTCTGTCTGGCCCTGAACAGGGTGACACCAGGTCTCAGAGTCTCTTTTCTTCCACAGGAGGGCTTGTCCCACTTTCTCTATGTGCCTTTCCTCTGTGTCTGTGTCTGTGCGGCCATCTGTACTGGCTTCCTCCTCCCCGAGACCAAAGGCAAGACCTTTCTGGAAATCTCTGAGGAACTGCACAGACTCAACTTCCCTAGGCAGAACCAGGGCCCCGAGTGGCTGGGCCCGGAAGTCATCCTGGCCACAGAGCTATAGTTCATTAGGTGCTGTGGGGCCCAGATCTAGCTGCAGCTCTCTCTTTGCTTCCTGTCCAGGGTCCTGGCCCTCTGCGTTCCCTCCTTCCTGCCTTCACGTGTTTAATGAGTGCCTCTGTAGCACCTACTGCATGTGGCTTGGTGAGCCAGAGAGATGGGATCAGGACCCACTGGTGCTTTCGATCTAGAGGCAGTTAACTAACAGGCAACCGATAAAAACAGTATTGCAAACTCGGGGAAACGTGGTAGGAGAAAATACAGATTATGACGTGAGTGCATAAAAGGGAGCCTGCCGTATCTGAGGAGGGTGGTCACAAAAGAATTTTCTGGGAGCACCAGCTGGGTTGGTTGGTAGAGCATGCAACTCTTGAATTTGAGGTTGGAAGTTTGAGCCCTATGTTGGGTATAGAGATTAGTTAAAAATAAAATTAAAAAGGGGTGCCTGGGTGGCTCAGTCAGTTAAGTGTCTGGCTTTGGCTCAGGTCATGATCTCGCAGTTTGTGGGTTCGAGCCCCACCTTTGGCTCTGTGCTTACAGTTCAGAGCCTGGAGCCTGTTTCAGATCCTGTGTCTCCCCTTCTCTCTGCCCCTCCCCTGCTCATGTTCTCTTTCTCTCTGTTTCTCAATAATAAATGTTAAAAAACATTTTTTTAATAAAATTTTTTAAAAAAGGAATTTTCTGAGGAACTTATTTAAAAAAAAAACAAAAACCAACCATGATGGGGCATCTGCGTGGCTTAGTTGGCTAAGTGTCTGACTTCAGCTCAGGTCATGATCTCACGGTTTGTGGGTTTGAGCCCCCTGTTGGGTTCTGTGCTGACAGCTCAGAGCCTGGAGCCTGCTTCAGATTCTGTGTCTCCCTCTCTCTCTTCCCCTTCCCCAGTCATGTTCTGTCTGTCTCTCAAAAATGAATACATGTTAAAAAAAAATCAACATTGAGGTATAATTTACATACAATAAAATGAATCCGTATTTAGTATACACTTGATGAATTTTGGCAGGTATATGTGCCCAAGAAACCACCACCACAATCAAAGTAGAACATTAAGCTCACCCCAAAGGCTCCCTTGGGCCCCTTTACAACCAGTAAGCCACCACACCTGCAGGCCCAGGCCACCATAGGTCACATTTGCCTTTTTTAGAGCTTGATATGATTCCACACCATAGGTATACATTTGTGTCTGGTTTTGCTCCAAAAAAGTTTTGGGGATTCACACATGTTGTCTCATATATTATAATATACATACATTCCTTTGGGTTGCTGAGCAGTATTCCACTGTATGGATATATCATAATTTATTTACTATTTACCTATTGATGGACTTTTTGGGCTGTTTCTGATTCTTGGCCATTCATGAATAACACTTCTATAAACATTCCTGAACAAGTTGTTGTGTAGACAAATGTTTTTCATTTCTTTTGGGTAAGTGAATTGCTGAGTTTAGCAGCAAATGTATGTTTAGGGACCCCGGGCTGGCTTAGTCGGTATGGCGTGATCTCAGGGTTGTGAGTTTGAGCCCCACGTTGGATGTAGAGATGATTCAAAAAATCCTTTAGTAAATGTATGTTTAACTATAGGAGGAAAACAAACAATCAAAACAAAAAACTATAGAAGAAATTGTTCGAAGTGATTCTATTGTTTACATCCTCACTAGTGATATAGAAAAGTTGTGGATGCTCCAGACCCTCGCCAACACTTGATATTGTCTGTCTTCTAAATTTAGTCATGCTGCTGGGTGTGCAATGGTGTCTCCTTGGGGTTAAATGGTGGCATTTCCCTGATGACCAGTGATTATAATGCTCATCATAATAATGTTGAGTACCTTCTCGTGCTCAATATAGCCATTTGTATATCTTCCCTCATGAAGAATCTGTTCAAATCTTTTGTCCACTATTAACAAACAAACAAACAAACAAAAAAGAAGTTTGGGGCATCTGGATAGCTCAGTTGGTTGAGCGTCCAACTCGATTTTGGCTCAGGTCATCCCAGGGTGTTGGGATAGAGCCTGGAGTCGGGCTCTTTACTGTGCATGGAGTCTATTTAGGATTCTCTCTCTCCCTCTCCCTCTCTCCCCCTCACCCACTTGTGCTCTTTCTTAAAAAAAGTTAAAATATCAAAACTTAAGCACACAAACACTTGAAGACCATACATGGTGTCATTTGCAGTAGACAGATATGTAAATAAACATTAAGGTGCAGTACTAAATAATAACCGCATAAAATTAACTATATCACTGTAACAAAAACCTAAAAAACAAAAAGAGCACAACCTCTTTATCTCCTCTTGAGATACAAATGTCCAGTGTGTATGAAGATGAGCCCAGTACTGGAGACGGTGGTTAGCTCTTCTATTTGTTCCACCAAATTCCAGGGAGGAAGAGGCTAAATAGAATCTAGACTGTTTCCATCTGTTAGTAGTCAGCGTATCAAATCTACAGCCTAGTCCTCCTTGAGCAGGACGGCCTCCGTAAGGCTGGATGCATAACAAAGACGGAGGTGGGGAATATGGAGGATTCAACATGTACATGCAGTTTAGGCCAGGGTCCCCATACACTCTTTAAAATTCCATTTTTGGGGGGTACCTGGTGGCTCAGTTGGTTAAGCATTTAACTCTTGGTTTTGGTTCAGGTCATGATCTCACAATTTGTGAGTTCGAGCCCCATGTCTGGCTTTGCACTGATAGTGCAGTGATAGTGCAGAGCCAGCTTGGGATTCTCTCTTTCCCTCTCTGCCCCTTTGCTGCTTGTGCTCTCTTTCTCTCTCTCTCTCAAAATTAAAAACAAAACAAAATAAAAATAAAATAAATATAATTCCATTACTTGGTTAGAGCTGGGAGTGGTATCAGGGTGCTGCCCATCTTTTCTCCACTGCTCCTCTGATTTCGCTCTCTTGCTTTTGAGAGAGAGGAGGTTTGGATCATCCAGTACTTGTACCTTTTGGTCTTGGGCCTCTCAGAGTTCACCACAATCATAGGTAACTCCACAGTATCAAGCCCATTTACCATCCCTCACACCAGTATCCACCGAATGATGGACCTCTGGTAACTTTAATGCATGCAGGCTGACCACAACACCAGGATTCTTTAAGTTATGGCGGGCAGGGGCAGTTGGGTGGCTCAGTGGGTTAAGCATCCGACTTTGGCTCCAGTCATGATCTCGTGGTTCGTGAGTTCCAACTGCACATCAGCCTCTCTACTGTCAGCACAGAGGCTGCGTCAGATCCTCTGTCCCCCTCTTTCCACTGCTTCCCTGCTCACACCCTCGCTCAAAAATAAATAAACATTAAAAAAAAATATATATATATATAAATAGAAAGGAATAGTGGGCAACTATTTTAGGGTTTAGTTCCCACTTGATGTTGTTCTTCATTCCTGCCTCCAGGTGGCAGCTCCTTAGAAATGTCATCTCACCTGCCCTGGTTGAGATCTCTAATTTTCCTTCTTGCTCAGCAATTTCTCCTCCTTAACCAACTTCTTGGTCTCAGGGGATGCATGTATCACCAGACTTTGGGGCGGTAGTCAATTCCTGCCCAAAGATTTCTTCACTGAGTCCAGGTCACCGGGACTCCAAGTCCTTCCAGCGACTGCGTGAGGATGAACTCCAGGATGCCCTCTACCAGCTGGTAGACATGGTGTCCAAGGTGCAGGCACAGCTTTGGGCACCTTCCACCAGCACTCCATGATGACGGTGTTCTGTGACAGAGGCTGAAGCCACACTCCTGCCCGGCGGTGCCCCTCTGCCCCTCGCAGCAGAGCTCTCCCCGAGGCTGCCACCATGTTCCCAGAGCAGAGGGAAAGTCTGTCCACTATTTTTTTTCAAAGATTTTATTATTTTTTAAAGTTTATTTTACTTATTTTGAGAGAGAGAGAGAGCAAGTGGGGGAGGGGCAGAGAGAGAGAGAGAACCCTGCACTGGAGCTCCATTCAGGGCCCCATGCGAGGCTTGATGGGGGGCTCGAACTCACCAACCATAAGATCATGACCCGAGCCCAAGTCAGATGCTTAATGGACTGAGTCACCCAGGTGCCCCTAAGATTTTACTGTTTTTAGGGGGTGTCTGGCTGGCGCAGTCAGTAGAGCATGTACCTGTTGATCTGGGGATTGTGAGTTCGAGCCCCATGGTGGATGTGGAAATTATTTAAAGATTTTTTTTAAATATTAAAAAATACTAGAGGCATCTCTCTCTCAAAAATAAACTTTAAAAAATCTTTAAAAAGATTTTTTCTTAGCACAGTTTTCATTTCACAGAGAGATTGCGAGAAAAATACAGAGACTTCCCATATACCTCCCTACCCCCACATATGCATAGCCTCCTTTATTATCAACATTCCCCACCAGAGTGGCGCATGTGCTATAATCCACGAACCTACATGGACATATCATTAGCGCCTAGTGGTCATGTTTTACATTCTATGGGTTTGGACAAATGTATAGTGACAAGTACCCATCACTGTAGTATACACAGAGTATCTTCACCACCCTAAAAATGCTCTCTGCTGTACCTAGTCATCCCTCCCTTTCCACTGATCTTAGCATCACTGAGTGAGTGTTTACTGTCTTCATAATTTTACTTTTTCCAGAACGTCCTATAGTCGGAATTACATAGTACGTAGCCTTTTCAGATTGGCTTCTTTCAGTTAGTAATATGCACTTAAGTTTCCTCCAAGTCTTTGCGTGGCTTAATAGCCCATTTCTTTTTAGCATTGAATAATATTCCATTGTCTGGATGAACCACTGTCTATTTGTCCATTTGCCTCGCGAAGGACATCTTGGTGGCTTCCAAGGTTTGGCAAATATGAATAAAGCTGGTATACACATCCATGTGCAGGTTTTTGTGTCAAAATACATTTTCAACTCCTTTGGGTAAATACCAAGGAGCACAATTGCTCAATGACAGGGTAAGAGTATACTTTGGTTTGTAAGAACCTCCCAAACTGCCAAAATACCTGCAGCATTTTGCATTCCCAGTAGCAATGAATGTGAGTTTCTATTGCTCCACATCTTCTCCAGCATTTGGGGTTGTCAGTCTTTTGGATTTTGGCCATTTAACAACCGCTAGTGATATCTCATTGTTGTTTTATTTTTTAATGTTTATTTTTGAAAGACAGAGAGCGACTGTGAGTGGGGGAGGGCCAGAGAGAGAGAGGGAGACACAGAATCTGAAGCAGGCTCCAGGCGCTGAACTGTCAGCACAGAGCTTGATGCAGGGCTGGAGCCCACAAACCGTGAGATCATGACCTGAGCCGAAGTTGGACCCTCAGCCGACTGAGCCACCCAGGTGCCCCAGGTCCATTTTGAAAATCAAGTTACTCGTTTTCTTATTGCTGAGTTTTAAGAGTTCTGTGTATACTTCGATTAACAGCCCTTCATCAAATATGTCTTTTGCAAATATTTCCTCCCTGTCTGTGGCTTGTTTTCTCATTCTCATAAGAGGCATCACCAACCTCATGGTTCATCATCTACATTTTCTCCTAGTGTTCACCATTTTTTATTGGGTTGTTTGTCTTATTCTTTTTGAGTTGAGGACATTCTTCATACATTCTAGATGCTATTACTTTATCAGTTATATGTATTGCCAATATTTTCTTGCAGTCTGTAACTTGTCTTTTTTATGATCTTTTTTATAAATTATTTTATTTTATTTATTTATTTTTTTGAGAGAGTGAGAGAGAGAGAGAGCAAGCCGGGGAGAAGCAGAGAGAGGGAGAAATCCCAAGCAGGCTCTGCACTGATAGCGCTATCAGTACAGAGCCTGATGTGGGGCTTGAACTCACAAACCTCCAGATCAGGACCCAAGCTGAAACCACAAGTCAGACGCCCAACCAGCTGAGCCACCCCGGCACCCCACCTTTTTTATGTTCTTAATAGTGCCTACGAGCAGAAATTTTTCTTTTGATAAAGTCCAATTTATCAGTTTTATCTCATACGATTAATGCTTTTTGTGTCCTAAGTTGTCTTTGTCTGTCTTAACATTGCAGAGATTTTCCTCTAAATGTTTGGTAGTTTTAACTTTTACTTTTATATTTATGTCGATGATCAATTTTTTTAACAGTTAAAATTCTTTTTTAATGTTTATTTTTGAGGGGGTGGGGAGGGAGAGAGAGGGGAAACAGGAAATCCCAAAGCAGGCTCCATGCTGTCAGTGCAAAGCCCAACGCGGGGTTGGAACCCACAAACTGAAGCATTGAGATCACGACCTGAGCCAAAGTTGGACGCTCAAGCAACTGAGCCACCCAGGCGCCCCACTGAGGATCAATTTTGAGTTAATTTCTGTTTATGGTATGAGATAAAGGTTGAACCTGTGGCCGTGACCTCAGCCATCTTCCCAGCCCTGGGGATCCTGATGGGACAGGTCAGACTTGGGCACCCAATACCACCTGCACGGAGGGGTTGGGGACACCAGTAAATCTTTCTGTCCTCAAATGATTTTTCAAGTCCCATGGCCTGCAATCTGACCGTTTGGGCTAAGGCTATTATTAGCCTTCCCATTTGAGTGTGAACTGCCTGTGAGACTCCACAGGGCAGGGAGCAGAGCGAAGGCTGCACACAGTAGGGGGTGACGGTGATGGAGGGGTTGGGGGAGGGTGTCAGTCTCAGAGCCTTGTTTTTCTTGAGACAGGGAGAGGCTGGGCCTTGGCCCCTGGGGAAACAGTAAGGCCACTAGGAGACAGGAGAAACTCCCTGCTCCACTGGCCCTCTTTGGGGCTGACGTCTGGATCCAGAGCTGGTTGGGAAGAAGCCCAGGGCAATGCAGACCCTCTCTAGGCCTACGGGCAAGCGAACAAAGAGTAAGGGAAGGGTTCCAGCAAGGATGCATCTGGCCCGGACTCTCCTCTGCCTCCCCAAGGAGCTCCTGGGGGCCAGCTGCCTGTGCCTGGGGTGCTCCAGCTTGTCTCCCTGCCCCCACTCCCTGAGAGCCCGTGCTACCTCCTCCCAGACTGCAGAGACAGGGAGGCTTGCCTGGTGGGTGAGTCCCTGAGCTTGGGCCCTCAGACCACTCTTGATGGAGGGGTCCCACCAGCCAGCCCCTTCACATCCCCGTCTACTGATATCTGTCAGTCCCCAAATCCCCCCAAAATGCTCTCCTCCAGAGCCAAAGCCTCCCCAGCTCTGACTCACCTGCCCAGACCCCAGATGGGCTTCTCCCATCCTCCACCAGGTTGGCTCCCTCCCTGGCTTGCTAGTTACCCGGACTTTGAGTCTCAGCTTCCCAGGGCTGGAAACCAGGGGCCCAGCCTCTCCCTGCTGGGCCAGCAAACACAGCTACTAGGCCCCATGCCCTGCTCTCAAGGCTCAGGGCAGCACGGGCTTCCAAAGGGCTGCAGTCGATTCCTCTGCTGTCGCCCTCATCCACTCCTCTCTGGACCCTCTTTGGTTCCCTCTTACTGGAACATAGGTGGTCCTCTCCACGCCTCAGCTGAATCATTCATTGATTTCATTGATTCCTTCAGTTTATCCATATTCTCTGTTGCATCTCGAGGTGCTCACACTGTCCCTGTCCTCGGGCTGAGCCAGGGTTGGGAGGAAGCAGTGACCTTCACCTTGAAGAAAGTCAGTCTCACAACCACAGCATCAACACCCCCACTCAGAGTCAACATCTGTGGACGCTTTTCTGTTTTGTTTTTAATTTTTAAAAATGATTTTATTATTGTTGACAGAGAGAGAAAGAGAGACAGTGTGAGCAGGGGAGGGGCAGAGAAAGAGGGAGACACAGAATCCGAAGCAGGCTCCAGGCTCTGAGCTGTCAGCACAGAGCCCGACGTGGGGCTTGAACTCATGAACCGCAAGATCATGACCTGAGCCAAAGTCGGACACTTAACTGACTGAGCCACCCAGGCGCCCCTGGAGGCTTTTCTGTTTATTGAGACTATTCTGAGTGCTTCACAAGTGTTGCACCTCTAACCCAAGCAAAGGCCCCGAGAAATAAGTACTTGTATTATTCCTGTTTTACACAGGAGCAGGAGAGGCACATGAAGACAGTGGCTTATCCAAGGTACAAGGTCACACCAGGTAGCGGGCCAGACTGCTTCTGGGGGGTCGTGACCACTGCACCACACTGCCTCCAGGCCCTGGCTGTTCTGCTATCTGACCCCATTCTGGGGGGGAGGTCCAAAGGCCACCTGAAGGGTCCACAGTGACACTATGCGTTAGTGGTGGAGCTGGGGCTTGACCTAGTGCTGAGGGTAGAGCCAGGACTGGTGGCACGGCATGGAGGCCACAGAGGCCACAGGGCCACAGCTCGGGCTCTGCAGAGGCAGGAGGGAAGAGAGCCCCCAGTGTGGCCGGCCCTTCCCACAGACCCTGCAGGAGGTCAGACTCCCTGTGCTGCTGGGAAATCAAAGGTTAGGGGGAACCAGACACTCAAAGAAGGACAAGGATGCTGGGGGTGGGGGCCAGGTCTCATCCCTGTGGCTCTAGCAGTGCAGCGACATTCTAGGGGTAGATGCCAACATTTTGTGCGTGTGTGCATGCGCACACACATACTCGGTTTTCTTTGGAGGCAGACGGTGAAAATGTGTCCACAGCGTCCCGAGGTGATGAGGCTTAGGGATCGGTAGGTTTCCAGCTGGAGGTGTCAGGAAGGCTTCATGGGGGCCAAAGGTGCGACTAAATGGAGATGGGAAAGCCTTGGGACAGAGCAGAGGTGCTGGAGGGGAAGTCCAGCGTCTATGGGGGAGAAGAGCTCTGAGGTGAGGTGGGGGGCCCCGAAGGCCAGGTGGGGAACTTATCTGGTAATCTTAAGGAGCCAGACCCTCCCATGGTCTCTTCCCATGACACTCCAATGAACAGTGGCCCCATACTCTCTAAGGTGCCCTGCCACCAAAGCGCATGCTTATGAGTGCTCTGGGATATAAGGATCTCCAAGACACTACCTTTGGGACACGCTGCTGTGAGGTCTCATGGATGTGAGTCTGAACTGAGCTGCTATGTGGCAGCAGGAGTGGACCAGTGCCCTGGGGACCCCTGAGCCGCCTGGCCTTGGCTTTGATGGGATCCTGTGGGGGGGGTGGGGGAGGACTTGGACACCAGGGAAGGAAAGCACAGTCACCCTCTTGTCCTGCACGCCCACCATTGGGGTTCAGGCCTATTAGCTCATTTCTGGCTCCAGGACACTTGGTTACAATATGGTAAGTTCAGGCAGCATTCACTGAGCACCTACTATAAGTCAGGGACTTTGCATTTTGTCCTTTTAGCCCCTTTAATCTTCACACAAGCCTATGGGAAAGGAGTCACCACCCCACCCCCCATTCTGAAACTGAGGTTCGGAGAGTTTAAGCGACTCCACCCAGAGCACCTTCTCTGGGCCGTGTCTCAGGGTACCGTGGGGGAGAACTGGTTGTGACGGCTGGCTCCCACCACACCTAGGCCCTTCCTTTGCCATGTAGTGGTCTCTTGGCAGACACCCCACCCCCCGCAATCCTGCACCTTCAGGCACAGCTGACCACGGGGAGGAGGGTGATGACGCCCCCACTCTTCCCACTGGGACTGAAAGCAGGAATCAGGTGGGGAGGAATCGTCTTCCCTTCTTTGCCGCGAGTTCACCACATCAGCGAACAAGGACACAGGGACTGATGAGTTCAGGGACCGTCGAGGGCTCAGGACTGGCTGGGCTCTTGCTGTAGGGGCGCTGAGCCTTGCGTGACCAGGAGAGAGATGCCAAGAGATGTGAGGCTCATGGGAGGCTGTGGGGGGGTAGACTGCCCAGGGACATGGGCTCCTGGCGGGGGAGAGGGGAAGAGCAGGTAGCCCCGCAGTGGGGTGCCAGCAGGTGCCTGTCCTCCCCATGCCCTCCTTCCAGATCAGGTAACTCAGATCCTGCCCACAGAGATGTTCCCTGCTTTCAGGGCCTGCTGGGTGCTTGCGTGGGCCGTATTCCCTCTTACCCAGCTGGCGTGTCCCTACATCGGGAGGTTTCCTTCCCTCCCGCTTCTGTGCCTGGCAGTCCTTACCCACCGGACAGTTCTAGGTCGTTTTCCTGTAAGCATCTTGGCCGCAAGCAATTCACTACATAACTAACTGGCTATGAAACAATTTTGCTGTAAAAGATACGAAAAAATAACTGGTTGAGCTCTTTGGTTTCATCATCTGGTTGACTGGTTTTGTTTCTCCATCGACACAGTGCTCCCATCTGTATATTATACAACTTTTAGCCCCCAAATGCAGATTGACTGCATTTCCCATAGGACTATGGAGGGTCTATGAATGGACATGTGACAATATGCCACGAACATAACAGTGTAGTTTTCACAAAGAAAAAAAAAAGACTTAAACTAAAATAAAAATACAACTATCCAGTAGTCGCACTATTGGATACTTACCCCCAATACAAAAATATTCATTCAAAGGGACACATACACCCATGTGTTTATAGGAGCATAATCTACAATACCAAATTATGGAAGCAGCCCAAGTGTCTACCGATTGATTAATGGATAATGGATAAAGATGTGATATATATAGATATAGATGAAATTTGTTATTTGCAATGACTTGAATGGAGCTAGAGAGTATAATGCTAAGTGAAATAAGTTAGAGAGAGACAAATACTATGATTTCACTTATATGTGGAATTTAATAAACAGAACAAACAAGTAAGGGGAACAATAAGTGAGAGAGAGAGAGAGAGAGAGAGGGAAACCAAGAAACAGACTAACTATAGGGAGCATTCTGATGGTTATCAGAGGGGAAGTGGGTGGGGGAACTGGGAAACAGGTGATGGGGATTAAGGGCACACTTATGATGAGCACCAGGTGATATATGGAAATGCTGAATCACCATATTGTACACCTGCAACTAATATAACACTGTATGTTAACTATACTGGAATTAAAATAAAAGTTAAAAAAGAAACTCACAACAGCAGTACAAAGCTCAGTGGCAAATATGCATCCTGGGGCACCTGGGTAGCTCGGTTGGTTAAGTGTCCAACTTCAGCTCTGGTCATAATCTCACGGTTCTTCAAGCCCTGCATAGGGCTCTCTGGTGTCAGCACAGAGCTTGCCACTGATGCTGTCTTCCTCTCTCTACCCCTTCCTGCTCATGCTCTCTCCTGGTCTCTTAAAAATAGACAAACATTTAAAAACAAACAAACAGGGGTACCTGGGTGGCTCAGTCAGTTGCGTGTCGGGCTTTGGTTCAGGTCATGATCTTGCGCTTCGTGGGTTCGAGCCCCACATCCAGGTCTGTGCTAATGGCTTAGAGCGTGGAGCCTGCTTCAGATTCTGTGTCTCTCTTTCTTCTGCTTCTCCCCAACTCATGCTCTGTCTCCTTCTCTCTCAAAAATAAGTAAACATTAATTTTTTTAAAGAAAAACAAAATAAAAACAAATAAAATGCATCCTTGTGTTTGGAACCATATCTCTTCTAATGAAGGAAGAAAATTTAGCAAAAAAAGAAAAATTGTGATGCCTAACGAGATGAATAAAAAAAAACAAAAAATGTGTAATACTATGAAAGATTTTGAAAGCCTACATAGACACAATCCACAAAATAGAATAATTTGCATAGAATCTACACACGTTTTAAATGTATTCAGATATATCAGGAGCACCTAGGTGGCTCAGTTGGTTTGAGCATCCAATTTCAGCTCAGGTCATGATCTCATGGTTTGTGAGTTCAAGCCCCACATTGGGCTTTCTGCTGTCAGCTCAGAGCCCGCTTCAGATCCTCTGTCACCATCTCTGCCCGTCTTGCAAGTGCATGCTCTCTTTCTCTCTCAAAAATGAGTAAACATTAAAAAAAAATGTATCCAAATATTTTGCATTTCTCAGCCAAGTAATTTTATTGTTTTTCATGTTTCATTATGTCCTTTTTTAACATTTTTTAAAATGTTTTATTTTTATTTTTTTTTTTTTTTTTGGGGGAGACAAAGAGG
>NW_027533081.1:15137-40355 GCF_008692635.1 Crocuta crocuta | reverse complement strand
AGACACAGAATCTGAAGACGGGCTCCAGGCTCTGAGCTGTCAGCACAGAGCCCGACGCAGGGCTCAAACCCACGAACCGAGAGATCATGACCTGAGCTGAAGTCAGACGCTTAACCGACTGAGCCACCCAGGCATCCCTCATTATGTCCTTTTTACTGAATGTCCCTGTTTTATTTTTCTAGAGTTTATCTTTTATGCAACACTGCCTTGTGACCAGTCAGTGATGTGGCAAAAATGCTTGCCGCGTAAATGCCTGCAGCAAAAACACTTGCGGTAAGAATGCCCGACATGCCATTGGACACGGCACTCAGGAAGTTCTCTGTAGGGGCAGGACCTGCATGGGGCCGCCAATGACACAAACCCTGAGAAGCAGTGCTTTGAGCAGAGAGAGGTTTAGTTTTCAGAGCCCCGGGCTCCTCTGGGCTGCCACTCCTGGCTCTTTTGCCTGTGTTTTCCAGCTCAGGGTTGCCTGACAGTTGCTGCACATCTAGGGGTCATGTCCAAGTTTGGGGGGTGGGCAGGAGGAAGAGGGCAGGGGCGCCTCCATCAGCAAATCACCTGCTTCCCCATAAACCCCACACATGGCATGAGCTTCACGTGGCCATACCTGGTGGCCAGGGGCTCTGGGGCAGCAAGCGTGCTAATCAAACAGAACTGGGATTCTGTCAGTGAGGAGGAAAGGGGAGATGATCCCAGGCAGGTGAGCGCCATGCCTGCCAACACCTCCCGGTGCATGTGTCCCGGCTGTTCAGCAGATAATTATCAAGCCCCTATTGATGCCAAGTGTATTACCTTTCTATTGCTCCTAGAACAAATTTGGCAGCTTAAAACGACATAGATTTATTATCTCACAGTTTCTGTGGCTCAGAAGTCCAGTACCAAGTGACTGGGTCTTCTGCTTAGGGTCTTCTACAACAAAAATCAACATGTCCCTGGGTCAACTAGAGAAGAACCCACTTCTCCAAGTCCATTCAGGTTGTTAGTAGAATTCAGTTCCTTGTGGTTGTATGCCTCAGGCTCCTGGCCCCCTTCATCTTCAGAGCCAGTAATGGCACATCAAATCCTTCTCCTGCTTTTGAGTCTGGCTTCCCCTTCTGCTGCATCTCACCAAGTTTAGCTGGAGAAAGTTCTCTGCTTCTAAGGGCTCATGTGATTACATGGGGCTCACCCAGATAACTCATGATGACTCCCCTATTTTCATGTCTGCAATTCTAATTACATCTGCATGGTGCCTTTTGCTGTGTAACATGATATATTCACAGATCCCAGGGATTAGAGCATGGACATCTTTGGAGGCCCTCTGCCTACCTCTAGGTAACAACGGGTCAAGGAGGTGGGCATACAGTGATGGTCAGGAAGAGACAGTCCAGTCCCCTCTTTCATGGGGCTTACCACTTAGCAAGGAAACATTAACTTACAAATAGAAACAGTTATGGCCTCAAAGGAAGAAAAGGTACTGGGTACATCACAGAACCACATTAAGGCCTGGGGTTCTGGGGCTTTCCCAAGGAACTGAGGTAGTTGAGAGAAAGTGCATGCAAACCACATTTCAGGGCCAATGCCAGAGCCAAGAGCCAGGAGCATGGTACCTAAGGACAGTGCACAGACTCAGGGAACAAGGGAGCGGGGTGCAAAACGTGGGGTGGGGACCAGGTCACCAGGGCATTATGACAGTACTACCTCTAGTCTCAGTAGGGAGTAGGGACCATCACCAGTATTTAGGCTACTTGGTCCTCAGAATGCTCCTCTGTAAGGTGGAGACTAGTATCCTCAAATTACAGGTGGGGGAAAAACTGAATCATAGAGAGGTAGTTAGTCAAGTGTCCAAGCTAGTAAGGGGTGGGCCTGTGAATGATATCACCTCCCCAAATGCCCTTCTAGAAAGATGGCACTGACTGCTACTGGAGGGGTAAGAGTAATTGGTAAATAGGCTGTCCTGATCAGGGAAGAGTGCCCTATGCTACAGTAAACCTAAAAATCGCAGTGGCTCACCTACAGGGGCATTGCCGGTGTTTGCTGGCGTGGGTCTATCTTGTCACATGCTTCCACCATCTCAGAGAACCAGGTGCAGCCGCAGGCTCTTGAATCTTCTGCCTGGAGTCACTTATGTCTTCTGTTCGCATTTCACTGGGCAAGGCAAGTCATATGGCCAGATCTGCTGCCAGGGGGCAGGGGAATAGACTCCTCCCCCAAGAAGAGCAATCCACCATGGCATTATCACAGGGTCCATGGTGGGCCAAAGGTGAAGCCGGCTAACTTAAACTAAGGTGGTGGTGTGGTGGTGGTGGTGATGATGGGTTGGACGGAGAGAGGGGAGGATAAGGGCGAGAGTGGAGGGAAGTACATTTCACTGGCAGGCCAACAGGTGTGGGAGGAATAGTCATGCACTTGGATTCGGACACAGGAAGCAGAAAGTGCTGAATTGGCTGCTGAGCTCTGAAGGCGGGGGGGGGCGGGGGTGCTGTTGACTTGGCGTGGAGTGCATCAGGTCATCAGTGGTAAGGAGGCCTGGGCACAGGGTGTGAGACTTAGGAAGCAGCCGGGGGCCTAGGTGGAAGGACAAACACTTGCAGGCTATTTGCACAACTGGGCCATATTTGAGTGGATACTGGCTGGTCCCACAGGCACAAGTGTCCTTGCTGTAGCACATGGACATCATTAAGGCCAATGCGTACTGTGCCACCTTAACTGGCTAGCACCTGCCCGATGCCAAGGACAAGACCTTCCTGGAGAGCTCTGAGGACTTGGCCAAACACGGTGTGCCCCTTAGAGCACCTGAGAGATCCGTTCGCCAGGACAGCACCAGGCGGGCTCCTCAGAGTGGAAGTGGGGTGGCCACTTAGCCATAAGCCCTTCTTCCCAGGGATGGCAAGGCCTGCAGGCCTGGCCGGGGCCCCAGTCGAGCCACTGCCTTGTCCTCTTCCTGCTGTGTTATGGCCGTCTTCATTCACCCATTCATGCATTCAGCCAGTATTCAGTTTGTGTCTCTTATATGCTTGCTCCCCACGAGATGTCCCGAGCTTACCGTTAGTGGACGGGATGGAAAGAATTCACCAAGAGTCTCAGGGAGGGCATCCCTAGAGGACCTAACTATGGGGGGACTTCCCTGAGGAGCTAAAGTTCCCAGACCCGCAGAGAAGTTGCCCAGGGGAGCAGGGGCTTGGGAGTGGGCTCTGAGAGCTGTTGACTGCCTTTGGCCTCTGGAGCCCTGCCTGAGCCTCATCTCTTATTCCCTGCCCCTCCCCTTGGCATCTCCCACGTCCTCACTCACGGTAAAGAGCAAGAGTGCAGGGAAGGCACCTGGATGGTGACTAACTCTACTCTGGCTACCCCTTTCTACCTGCAGCAATGCCTGCCTCTCCCCGTCACACACACACACCCCCAGGATCATAGCCTTGGGGAATATGTGGCTCTGGGGACTCAGGGCACACAAAGGTTCGGTGCGTGTTGTGGGATGAGGTGTGACTTCATCTACTTTGCGGGCTAGGAGCTCCTGGGGGGTGGCAAGGGGCCATGTGCTCAGTTAACCTCTGCATCCCCAACTTCTGGCACACACACGTCGCTAAATAAACATCAGTGACTAAGTTAAAGGACTAACGAAGAAACGAAGGATTGGCAGATTTTTGGCCGCCACGTGAAGAACTGCTTTGCGACTGTGCGTGGGGCCAGGAAGCCAACGTTCAAAGTTCAGCCAAGAAGGCCGATCTCAGCCACCCAGGACTTCACCAGTCAGGAGGAAGCAGTGGCCGCACAGGGGCGGGGCCTCTGCCTCCGATGACGTCACCAGTTGGGAGGGCCCCACGGCCGCACGGAGGCGGGGCGTCCGCCGGCGGTGGCGTCACAGGGGGCGGGGCCACAGCCGCCCTATGGGGCGGCACCGGGCGGCGGTCACGTAGCTCAGGTTCCCGGGCTGCAGCGGTGCGCGTGTCTGTCGGTTCCTGTGCACAGGTGCCCGCCGTTCTTCCGCCAGCATGCCGATGTTCGTGGTGAACACCAACGTCCCCCGCGCTTCCGTGCCGGACGGGCTCCTTTCCGAGCTCACTCAGCAGTTGGCGCAGGCCACCGGCAAGCCGGCCCAGGTTCGCCGGGAGGGAACGGGGAGAGGGGGTGCCGAAGTGGCCCCGGGCTGCGGGACGGGGGAGGCGACTCCCCGAGGCCTGGGGCGGGGAAGGGATGGAATGGGTGGCCGCCCGGGCCCCGGCGAGGTCTTGCGGGCCAGCTGACCGCACCCCGTCTCCCCACAGTACATCGCGGTGCACGTGGTCCCTGACCAGCTCATGGCCTTCGGTGGCTCCAGCGAGCCGTGCGCGCTCTGCAGCCTGCACAGCATCGGCAAGATCGGCGGCGCGCAGAACCGCTCTTACAGCAAGNCGCCAAGGCCCGCGACGGCGCAGCCCTCTGAGCCTGGCTTCCACGCCCCGCAGGGTCTACATCAACTACTACGACATGAACGCGGCCAACGTGGGCTGGAACAGCTCCACCTTCGCTTGAGGGCCGCGCTGGCCCATCCTGCCTGCACCAGGCCCTGCCGCCCGCAGTATTGTGCCCGCTTCGCCCCCAGCGACCCCCACTTCCAGGTCGGGAGAAATAAACGGTTTGGAGGCTACTGCTGCTGTTTCGGGCTTCCTTGGCTTGCGGAGGAGTGGGTGCAGGGCCGGGACAGTGACTGGGAAACCGGAGGCGGGAGGGGTGCCCTCCCGGAACCTACTGTTGGGGTCCTTTTGCCTAGCTCTTCCTTCCTGTGCCCCTAGCAGAAGCCTCAGCCTTGATTGGCATCCTGCCCGGGGCCACAGATCCAGGAATGAGACTCCAATCGGAGCCTCCCACTCTGCATTTGCGGCTTGGCCCTCCCAGGGCCGGTTCATGATTGTGCCCTTGGCGGGAACCCAGAGTTGAATCCATTCCATTCGCAGGGGCAGGGCCACCACGTGGGCTGGGGCTGGCTGGGCTCAGCTCAGGCTGGGGCTGGGCTGGGGCTGGGCCAGGGCCAGCGGGAGAAGGAAGGAGAGGTTGGAATCAAAATCTTATTTGCCTTAGAGGTTGGAGAGTCAGCTGGGTTTGAGCTTTTCTCTCAGCCCCACCTTCCTCCATCTTCCTGATGGGCAAAGGGTACCCTGGGAAAAGGAAGCCTTCCCCTCCCTGTACCCCAGGGTCAAACCCTGCTAGGCTGGTGCCCTAGTTTCTTGACCTGGAAAATCCCGTTGTTCTGGAACTTTTGGACAGTTTTCAGGTGGGAGTGGGGAGGTGCACAAGAGGCATAGTTTTTGATTATACTGTCCTGACGGGCCTCAAATCTGTGCCTGGCCTCTGCTCTCCTCAGGCACCCAGGTCTCCACCACAACAGTTCCCGGAGACACTGGGCCTGTAGGGGTTTTTTTTTTGTTTTTTTTTTTAATGTTTTATTTATTTCTAGGAGAGAGAGAGAGAGAGACAGCGTGAGCAGGGGAGGGTCAGAGAGAGAGGGAGTCACAGACTGAAACAGGCTCCAGGCTCTGAGCTGGCAGTCAGCACAGAGCCCGACGCGGGGCTCGAACCCACGAACCGCGAGATCATGACCTAAGCGAAAGTCGGACGCTTAACCGACTAAGCCACCCAGGCGCCCCAGGGTTTTTTTTTTTTTAATGTTTATTTTTGAGAGGGAGAGAGGGAACATGCGCATGGGAGGGGCAGAGAGCAAGGGAGACACAGAATCTGAAGCAGACTCCAGGCTCTGAGCTGTCAGCACAGAGCCCAACACGGGGCTCGAACTCACAAGCTGGGAGATCATGACCTGAGCTGAAGTCGGACACTTAACCAACGGAACCACCCAGGTGCCCTGTAGTTTTGAAGCCGTTCATATTTTATGGGACAGTGGCTCTGGAAAGCCTTCAGGTGTTTAAGTCCACCCTGCAGGGACATAGAAGGTCCTGGCCCTCAGGGCACTGTCAACAACAAAATCAGTATTAAGGCCCAGTGTGGCTGGAGTCTGACTGGTCCAAGGCCCCTCTGGTCAAGTGCAGGGGCTCCCTTGTGGGGGTGATGATAGGACAGTGGGCAATTTATGTGCCCACATTTGGGCCACAGGGGCCTCAGCTGCCATGTTGCTTGCCCAGAACAGGTGCCTTTGGGCTAGAATGCCTTTCTAGCCCACAGTGTGAGAGGCTCCATGCACCCCTGCGGCATCCCCACCTAAGGGAGACCCAGCCACTAGCACTCAGAATTCCTGTGCCCGGAGCTGGCCCTAGTCAGCCAGAGCCAGCACCTGTGTGTTGACTAAAGCCCTTCCCTAGTGCCTGACCTGTGGGAGGAGTCAAGTTCATTTTACCTGATTGCACAGGGAGGGGGCTCCTCTGGATGCCTGCTGGTCCTTGCTCTGGCTCAGCCTCTTTCTTGGAAAGATCATCTTTAAAAAAAAAGATTTTTTTTTAACGTGGAATTTAAGTGAATTTGCTTTTGAAAGCTGAAGGGCTGTAAGGAAAAGCATTGCTGCCTGGACCAAGCCTTTGGAGTGAGTGAAGAACAGTCCTGCCTTTGAGCCGCAGGCAGTGACAAAGGCTGCCTTGTGTGTATACAGAAGAGAGGCCTGCGGTGGCCATGAGCTCTTTCCCTGAGATGGCTGCCAGTGGTCCAGTGCATGCAGTACCCACTGCTCTTGCATGAGTCACCTCTGTCATGTCACTGTGAACATCTGGCAGGCGGGGGCAAGAAGCTCCGGGTGCCCAGCCCAGGCTTGAAGCCGAGGATAAGTCTCCTGTATCCTTGTATTGTGGCAAGTCCAGAACAACCCAGGCCCCAAGGCTATGGGAGCCCAGTCAGCTGACACTTTCCACCTGGATCTGCACCCTCCCTTCCTCTCCCATCACAGCATTTTTGGCTGTTTGTCCTCTGGGGCAGCCCACCCTTGCTTGCCAGCTTGATAATCAAGATAGCTGAGGACTGCTTTTCATTTCAGTCTAGGTCCTGGGGTCGAGGGGGTACTGTCCCCTTCAGGCCTAGGCAGCAAGGATTTACTTCGAGAAGAACAGGAGTGATAGTTGGGGTCACATTTTGAAAGAGGAGGTAAAAAGCTCAAAGGGTGTTGGCCATCTTTGGGGGAGTGAGATGATCCTCTTCCACAAACATCTCTCGAGGGTCTTGCTCCAGCTCCCTCGGTGGAAGGGTGTGGACCCCCACATCTGTGTCAAGGTGCCAGGGCTCCAGCTAAAGCCAGAAGGTCTCATCCACATCGCTTATGAGTTGGGGCCTCCCTCAGGGATCTGAGCACCAGCTGCTCCCACCCCAGTCCTGGCCTTTGTCATAATGCCTCAGCTCCCATGTGGCCCCCATCCCTGTGTTCCCAACACCAGAATATCTCTCTCTGCTGGGTGTGCGCAGATCTGCTCTTAGGAGTCTGGCTCTCAGATCCCATGCCATACATGGTCTGGAGAGGGCAGGGGCACAGGTTTGCACGAGCATCTAGCCCAACTCCTTCATTTCACAGATGAGGACACTGATGCCAGCTTCCTTGGGTGTGCCAGGGCTGGGCTGGCCACCTCCCAGGAGTCCGCCCCTCATTCACGCCCAGTTAGGTCTCACCTTGTGGCCCCACTGGACAATGGGGGTCTCCCAAGGCCAAAGAGGCAGACAAGACAGGCTGGGCTCCTGCTGTGTTTGGGGAGGCTGGAGAGCCCCACAGTCAGCATGGCCTGTTCCCCACAAGAAGCCTGGGAGTGTCAGGCTCTGAGGCAAGCCAGGGCATCAAGGTGGTGACTCCTCGGAAAAGGGGGAGTGTCTGTGAGTCAGAGATCCACTTCCAAGTCCCCTTGGCCCCGTACGCCAAGGAGGACTGCTGCTGGATTTCACTCAAGCCACATCCTGTCCCCCACCCCAGTGGTGCCGTGACCAGCCTCCTTTAGCTCAAAGCATAGGCTCCACTGCCCATGGAGCAGCCTGTCCCTTCCTCAAACCCTGGTGGCTTGCCCCAGGGCAGCCTTGGAAAAAGCTGCAGAAACTCATTTCCAAATAATGCCTCCAGGTGGGGCATGGAACAGATGGGGGAGGGGACACAGACTGGCACCTGCTCTCCACAGTCCCTCCAGTGCTACCAGGTCATCTGCGAATAAAGACCTGAGTGTCCTCACAGCTTGCGGGTGCTGTTCCTTCTGCATGGAATGCTTATCTCCCATCTGCCGGCCCCATGCTATGCCCTTCTGGGAAACCCTCCGCAAAACCGCTCAGTGTAAGACTATGCCAAGGCTTCTCTGCTTTGGCCCGGGCCTTGTGAGCTAGGGTTTCTCTTCCTGTATCCCCCAGCAACCTGTGGGCATCGAGAGGTGGCTGCACCCAGCTCTGTGACCTTTAGGCCCGTGGCTTCAGGAGCCTCTCAGCTGGTCTATTCTGGAGAGCCCAGTGGTGCAGGTTTTTCCCCAAGCCTTTCTGTGTACAGCCTCGGGCATGATTAATGTGGATCACATTGTCAAGGGAGGGGAAGAGCTGAGCAGGTAGCCTATGCCTGTACTTTGGTCTTGATAAAAATTATGGAGCTCTTTCCCTGGGTGGGCAGAGATAGGACTAGGGGGTGTGGGCAAGTGCCTGCCCAGAGCCTGGCGGTGCTGGCAGTGAACAAGGGAGGAGGGCTCCAAGCGGGGCACACGGCCTCTGCAGGAATACAACTGAAACATTTACTGTAGACCCCGGCCCACACCTCAGGGCCCACTGACCACGAGCTGGTGCGTCAGGCCACAGCACTACCCCACTGTTTAAAGCAGTAGATAGAAATAGTGTTAGGTTTTCTGGGGGAGGTTGGCTGAGCCCCCCCAGAGATGAAGAGGTTTCTGGGCCACTGTCTTCCTTGACTCCTTGCCCCACTGGGCAACTAGGTGTTGGCTCCCAAATCTGTGTTTCTGTGAAGCATTCTTTTGCCAGCCCAGCTCCCCGTCTCGGGTTCCAGCCCTCCCACCTCCCAGTGAGAATTCCAGAACTAGGGTGAAGGGGGAGGTGAGGGGGGCACAATGCAAACCCGCCAGCCACTGGCACAGATTTCTCCTCATTAAGTGAGCACACGTCTCTGCTGTGTTTGAAGCCCACGTAAAAGAGACAAAAGTTGTCAGGTTTTTGAAATTGGCTCTGCTCCCTCACTCCTGGAGCCTCAGTCCCCATCTAAGAACAGTGGGGTCTGGACTCCATATTCCCATAAGTCTAGCCCCAAAAATATCCAGACAGGGCCCCAAATCCCCAAGTGAGAAGTCTCATACCCTTGTCCCCCATGACCGCATCCCCCTGTGATCTGGTTTCTTGTGTACCTGAATTGATTCTCATTTTAATCGGTGATATATTCACATGGCTCCAATTCAGAGCATTCCAAGGATCCCCAGAGAGAAGGCTCCCTCCCACCACCTCCCTCTACAGGATTACCCTCTCAAATCTCCCCAGAGATAATTTATGCATAATATCCCTTCCAAGGGTAGCATACTCTATACAAGTTTGGCACTATGTTTTTTTTTCCCACTTAAAAGGTTTTATTTTATTTAGTTATTTATTTATTTTCATTTAAAACTGAAGAATCTAGTATTCCCTTGTTAGGACCAGGCACGATCCCCTTCAACCAGTTCCTGTTCTGAACGTTTAGGCTGCTTCCAGCCTTCCATTCTTAGCTCTGCTATATTGAATTCCACACATATGTAAGTATTTCTGTCTGTAGGCTAGGTTCCTGAAAGTAGAATCATTTGGTCAAAGGCGATGCTCTTTTAATATGGTCTGACGTCCCACGTAGAGGTGGAGAGTTGATGGCACTACCCAGCTGGGCAAGGGAGGCCCTCCCAATCCAAGTTTTGATTTTTGGCCGTCTGATGGGGAAAATGCTCTTCTCTCCAGCCAAACGGTTTTAATTTGCCTCTTACTATGAAGTTGAGCATCTTTTTACAGGGTCAGTGGCCATTCCCTTTTTTTTCCTTTTCTGGGAATTGAGTCAAGTCCTCAAGCCCATTTTCCCACTGGATTGTTTTTGTTTTAAAGCTCTTTATGTATTAGAGAAAGTAACCCATTGTTATGAGTTGCAAATATTTTCCCCAGTTTGTCATCTGGATTTTGTTTTTTTGTTTTTGTTTTTTTAAATGTTTTATTTATTTCTAGAAGAGAGAGAGAGAGAGACAGCGTGAGCAGGGGAGGGTCAGAGAGAGAGGGAGTCACAGACTGAAACAGACTCCAGGTTCTGAGCTGGCAGTCAGCACAGAGCCCGACGCGGGGCTCGAACCCATGAACCTCAAGATCATGACCCAAGCGAAAGTCGAAAGCTTAACCGACCAAGCCACACAGGCGCCCCAATCACTGTCATCTGGATTTTGACTCTGTGGGTAGACTCAGGAGACACGCTTCGTATCAACCAGACCATATTAAAACAGCATTGCCATTGACCAAATGATTCTACTTCCAGGAACCTAGCCTATAGATAGAAATACTTACACATGTGTGGAATTCAATGGGGGTGGTGAAACAGGCAAACAATTAGCAGATAAGTTGCCCTGTACCTAGAAATAGATCCAAGATGTACAGAATTCTAGAAAAGTAACACACAGGACAGAGGGGGCGGGGGGGTGGGGAGGAACTAAAGAACTAAATAAATGGACAGACCATTTATTGTAAAGATGCAACTTCTCCCCAGTCTGGTTTTGTGTCATTCTTAGGTTTCCCCCCTCCATGATTATCAAACTATCTCCCCCAGTTTCTTTCAAGACGTCATGTAATTTTGTTTTGACATTTACATTTTTGCTTCTTCTGGAATCTCCCCTGTGTTAGGTCTGAGGTATGTTTCCACCTATTTTTTAATCCTTTTTTTTTTTTAAGTAGCCTCCATGCCCAATGTGGGGCTTGAACTCACGACCCGGGTGTTGAGTTACATGCTCTGAGCCAGCCAGACATCCTTAATCCATTTTTATTGTGGACACCACCCACCTGTCTCTCCCCTCACCATCTGTTAAATTATCCAACTTACCCCACTGATAAAATACCACTTTTATTCCCAATGAAATCCCTTTTGTACTTGGGCACAAAAGATCTTGATACAAAAGACCCTGGATGGGTCTGCTGGATTTCATTTATAACAGAGAAGAGCTTGGGGTTTTGGCGGGGGGAGTCTGTAAACAAGGGGGAAACTTGTCCTGATCTTACCGGGGCCCTCCCTCCTCCAGCTGCTGCCTACTGCTCTCAGTTTCCCCCACAGCCTGCCTTCCCGTCTGCCAAATGTCTACCTTTCTGGTCTTGCTGTACTGGCAGGACTTTGTCCATCATGTCCACTAGGCAGCCTGCAAGAGTGCCAGATCTCAGATGTCAGGAGGACCATGTGGACAAAGTGTTCTCACACCACATTGATGCTGTCAGCAATAAACAAAGAAGCTGCAACAAATTCCAAAGTTTTCAACTTGGCTTATGAATGAGGAACTCTTGCCAGGGCCAGGTTCCTCCTCCCTTCTGCCAGCAGGGGAGGCAATGTCCATCTGCAACTGTAACATGTGATCCTCAAAGATGGTATGAATTTCAAGGTATCCTGGACCGACTTGAAGATAGGGAAAAAAAGCAATGTGATGTCAGGGCCTCCCACACAGAAGAAAATTGGGTGGAACTTTGTCAGAACCTTCCAGTTTTTCTCTAGGACAACACTTGACTTTTCGGGTGGTGAGCATCCTCTTGTGTTCTCTGATAATTCAGAGGATAGTATTCTTGTTTATAAAATAAAGCCATTTCCTTTTCGTTCAGAGAGAAATGAAAAGACCCTTCGGATTTAATTCCTTTAGACTCTACAATTCTGATGAATACTCAGACTTCAACTCCAACCGTGGGTCTAGAGGGAAAGGGAACCAGGAGCCAGGCCTCTTCCAGGGAGCACACAGCTTTGAAGGATGTGAATGAATCCACCAGCCAGGTGGGGCCAGTGATGCCCAGGTGACATTGCTCCTGAGCGACCTGTATGGGGAGCCAGACTGAAGAGAAAAAAACAAGAGGAAGCAGCCAGATAAGAGCGGAAGAATCTTCCCCGTCGATCTTCTCTATTCAGACTGTAATAGATAACCTCCAGCCTTCTCTGACAACACACAAACAGGGCGATGATGCAGAAGGTGAGTGGCTCTGAGCCTTTGAACCCATCCATCCACAGGGCTCCTCCTCTCACAGCGAAGTATGAATGAGGGCTAGGAAAGGTTCAGGAAAGAAGCCCTGCTTCTTGGAAAGGAATGAATCCTTCAGTGATAGGGTGATTCCTTAGTGAGTTGCCGCCAGTCAAAACAAAACAGAGCTACAAGGCTGAGAAGAGAGTTCAGTCCTTATTACAGTCTCTCTATTGCCATTTCAAAGTGTAGAGAAGGATCGTGTGTGGACATTAAAGATGCTGGTGATCATGATTAGATGAAAAGCCAAAGGAGGACATGAAGGGTGTGAATTTATACAAGTTTAATATTTGAGCCCATGGGGAGTCACTATAATAGTGTATTTACCAAACCTCAAGACAAAGAATATTTAGAATACACACATTGAGTATGGATGCGGAAACACATTTTTCAGAAAAAGGTATGACTTTACAGATACCATATAGAATACATGGTATTCTTCATACAAAGAAGAAAGATTGTTTGCCGTCAGGGTGAAGGAAACATGCAAACAATTAGCAGATAAGTTGCCCTGTACCTAGGAGTAGGTCCAAGATGTACAGAATTCTAGAAAAGCAACACACAGGGCGGAGGGTAAGGGGGGGAACTAAAGAACTAAATAAATGAACAAACCATTTTATTTTAACAATGCGGCTTCTCCCTGGTCTAGTTTATGATTCAACATCATCTCAATAGAAATTCCAACATTCTGATGGAATTTGAGAACCCAGATTCTACCATTCACATGAGAATCCAAAGGGTCAATAGGAGCCAAAACATTTCGTTAAAGAAGACAGGATGGGAGGACTTGCTTTCCCCATGTCAGGATTTGTAGGGACATGGTATGTGATCTCAGCAGCACTGAAATCTATGTGAAAGGAAGCACTGTTCAGTTATGGGTGCTGGTCCGTAATGACTACCATGCCACATGGGCAGAGATAACAAACTGGGTTCCTATTTCACATCCACACAAAAATTAGTTCTCCATGAATTAAAAGCCATAAAGACAATATCATAAAGCTCTTAAAAAAGAATATAATCTTAATGATTTTTTAATGTTTATTTATCTGAGAGAGAGAGAGAGAGAATGAGCGGGGAAGGAGCAAAGGGAGAAGCATAGAATCCGAAACAGGCTCCAGGCTCGGAGCTGTCAGCACAGAGCCCGATGTGGGTCTTGAATCCACGAACTGTGAGATCATGACCTGAGCCAAAGTTAGACACTTAACTGACTGAGCCACTCAGATGCCCCTCATCGTAATGATTTCTTAAATGGGCTACACAAAGCACATATGACTAAGGAAAAATGAACACATTTGACCTTATATTAGTAAAACACCATGGACAGAATGACAAGCCACACCAGCTTTTGCAACTCCTATGATTGACAAAGGGCTTGTATCCAGAACATATTTTTAAACCCCCTACAATAAACAACCCAATAAAAAATTACCATAGGACTTTATTTTTTTATTTTTATTTTTTTTAAATGTTTTTTATTTATTTTTGAGAGAGAGAGAGACAGCGTGATCAGGAGAGGGTCAGAGAGAGAGGGAGACACAGAATCTGAAGACAGGCTCCAGGCTCTGAGCTAGCTGTCAGCACAGAGCCTGATGCGGGGCTCGAACCCACAAACCAAGACATCATGACCTGAGCCAAAGTCGGACGCGCAACCGCAACCGCCTGAACCACCCAGGTGCCCCACCATAGGACTTTAGAAGTCACTTCACAAAGCAGACTATCCAAATGCAAAAGGTGCTCAACTGCCGGAGGCCAAGCCGGCTCCAGCAGGTCCAGGGGTCCCTGAAGGATGGACGGTGTCGGCGAAAGAGAAAGAGAGTGAGAGAGCCCTGGAGATTCTTTCTGATCACCAGGCAGGCATCTGTCCTGTCGGTTTTTGTATCTTTATTTAAAGGTTCAGCAACAAATGAAGTCATAGAAAGGAATTTCTTACAATGGGAGGCCTTTCGTGATAACAATAGAATTATTCCGACCAAGGAAATAACAGAATGTTCTTAGTGAAAACTAGGATAACATATAGGTCAAATTGTATATAGATAAGCTAGGAGTCTTTTGTCTGGCTCTCAAGAGGATGAATGTTTCTGAATTGGTTTGTTTGTGGAGACTAACATGGGGGCCCTGAATGGGTCAGTCTTTTGCCCTTGGGTTATGTTTTAGCTACTCTTATCTATCCTCATCCCAGCTGCCAGTGTCAGAGAGGGTGTTTGTGGAAAGCAGGCCTTGAGGAAGGGACTGTTATGTTTCACCAATTAGCAAAGATATATGTGGTAACTATGTTTTGCTCTTAACCCCAAAATAGGCCCTTGGTTCAGGGCCAGGCTCAATTGTAATTCTTGTGTTCTTAACCCCCTAAATCTCGGATCTGCAAGGCCCATAGGAAGAGCCTTTTGACAATCTTCCCCACAGAGCTTTCATCTAAAATCTCGTTTGTAAAGGCAGGAATATGCTTTTCCTTATGAGGTATCTGTATTCAGAGTATGGGTCTGATATGGAATATTGTGAGGTCTGATCAATACCAGCAGGCTTATATCCAACATGAGCCAATAGTAGCAGAAGGAGATACCAGTTTTCATTTCTCATGGGAGGAGCTGCAAACATTGTCACTTCCTTGCTGTGATTGCCATACAGAGAGGCCAGTGCGGCTTCTGGCACTTAACCTTAGTAGAAAACAGGGACATGGGGGGGCGCCTGGGTGGCTTAGTCCGTTAAGCATCCGACTTTCGCTTAGGTCATGATCTCACGGTTCGTGGGTTCGAGCCCCGCGTCGGGCTCTGTGCTGACTGCCAGCTCAGAGCCTGGAGCCTGTTTCAGTCTGTGACTCCCTCTCACTCTGACCCTCCCCTGCTCACGCTGTCTCTCTCTCTCGCCTAGAAATAAATAAAACATTAAAAAAAAATTAAAAAAAAAAAGAAAAGAAAACAGGGACATGGGATTAAATCCACCCCAAGATACCACTAACCACTCATCACATTGGCTATAATTAACACACCCATAATCCCACTCCTAGGTATCTATACCCTAAAGAACCTCATATCTGGAAAACAACCCGGATGTCCACCAAGAATAGAACGGATAAATAAATTGTGGTGTATTTATGGTGTGGACTACGATGCAATGGAGAAATGAAAAGCTGTAGATACTCTATGGATGAATCTTACCAGCATGGAATATTGAGCACAAGGTCCAATATACGGATGATAAATATTCACTTATTTAAAGTTCAAAAATAGAGGGGCACTTGGGGGGCTCTGTCAGTTGGGCGTTTGACTTCGGCTCAGGTCATGATCTCACGGCTCGTGGGTTCGAGCCCCGTGTCAGGCTCTGTGCTGATGGCTCAGAGCCTGGGGCCACCTTTTGATTCTGTGTCTCCCTCTCTCTCTCTCTCTCTGCTCTTCTCCCACTCGTGATCTCTCTCTCTCAGAAATAAATAAAACATAAAAAAAATAGGGAATGCTGAGCTTAATTGTTAGAGGTCTGTGCCTCAATGGTAGAACTGTGATGGATGTTGGGACACTGTTCCCCTCACGCTTGGGACAGTGAGCTCCCTGCTGATGGGAGAGGGCAGAGACTGGGGTAGGCTTACAGAGGTGATGGGTTCCTGCAGTGGCATTTTCTTCCCTCCCTGTTCTCACAAGTGTCTGTGTTATATTTGTTAAACTGTTATGCATTTCTGTGTGTATGTTGCGCTTCAATGATTGCATGTGCACAAGAGAACAGTGGCGCCGTCCCACAACCTTATCCCTCTGGGACCTCGCCCCCAGCGGGGGCCTTGCTGAGAGCCATCTCCACTTAGTTGCCCTCTCCCCGCCCCACCCCCAGCCTCCCTGAGTTTACTGTTGCTGGTGTTCCTGTTAGAGTTGGGGGCCCCTTCCCCCTCATCTCCTCACATTGATCTGTGAGATTTTTCCATCTTGGAGAAACCCTCCAGGACTCCCCTCTGCACCCCTGAACTGCTTGGCTTGACCCTCCTAGGCCTGCTCTGCACTGTGTTGCGGCCTGCCCCCTGGTGCACGCCACGACCCCCACAACCATGGCAGAGGCCTTGGTTGGACTTGGATGAAGGTGGTGTTCTGTTTAAGCCTCCCCAAACCCAACATCTTGCTCACTGGCTTTGAGCTTTGAGCCCACACCAGTGAAGGCTTTGGGGTTGCTTCGTGTATTCACGGGGGCTTCATGGGGACCACACTGGCTCCTGGCCTCGGTTGTTGCTCACAGTGTTTTGGTGCCGTGAGCAGTTGGGGGAGTGGCTTTTAACTCCTGGCGAGAGTCTCTACTCTGCTGCACAAGCAGTGTCTATCAGGGTTTGGCCTCAGCGGCTGGGGTTTGGGGAGCAGAGGCAGTCCTCAAGAGAAAGTTGGCCTGTTACAAACAGTGGGGAAGACGTGGCTCCAGCGGGCTTGCTAAGGGAAGGCGGGGTGGAGGGTGCTCTCAAGTAGGTCAGGTGCAGGCGCTTTCAGCTGCAAAGGCACAAGGGGCTGTAGTCAACTCAGTGGGAATCTTGGGCCACCCACAGGGAGGTGGTAACCAATGAGTTCCTGCCAGAACAGGGGTTGTGGAGGGTCCCTCCTGCACCCTCCAAGTACATCTGTGGCTCTCAAGGGTCAGTCCCCTGGAATTAGAGGAGACTGAAGCCCAATGTGCCCACTGAAGGGTGGTAGTTTGTTAATGGACAATAGCATGCAAAGGAATCAGGGCCCTTCAGAGACCATGCCACTATCTTGCATTGAGATAGAAAAAACAACTCCATGAAATCACTGCATGCCCAAAAGCTAGCAAGGCCGTGTGAAAGCTTGTGCTGGGAGCTGTCTGTTCCAAGGAGTCAGGTTTCCTCGGGACATCCAGAAGGAACTGGAATGGTTTGAAAAACATGCCACAATCTTACTCTCAGAACAGGAGCAGTGGAAAATGAGAGAGACCAGATGTGGAAGAGGAATGAGTGTCTTTACAGTATGAAGTGTCAGGAGACAGGCAAGCTCCCTGCTGGAAAGGGAAGGTGGAGGTTTGGGGAAGACGCAAGACACCTCCCCACCCCACACCCCCACCCCCTGCCTGGGAGCAAGGTAACCCAGAACACTCGAGGGGCTGGCCCACACGACGGGCGGGACTCTGGAAGATCCAGAAGCCATCCCGTGAGCCTGGCAGCTTTGAAGAGACCATAGAGGATCTGAGCAAATTCAAGAACTGAAGACCAGCATCAAATACTGAGATTTGGCATGCATTTTAGGTGGGCAATCCCCATTCCCTTAGGGAGAATGTTTTAAAATGTATAGGGTAGGCTCAAGGAAGGCTCTGCTGAACCCTCCCTACCAGAGGAAGGCTGACCCAGGCATCTGAGGCGAGCTGCTGGCAAAGTGGCCCCCAGCCAGCATTGATTATTTCAATAGTAGATACTTGTGAAGAACTTGAGATTGACTGGTTTTTCTTTCTATTGCCATGAGAGACCCCAAGAGACAAAATCTAGGGCAATATGTCAGAAAAAGTAAAAGTTTGGGCCAGAGAGCAAAAAGCAAAAGGAGGGAAGGTACTAGAAGCCAACACAAACAGGTAGCCCTCTGTGTGATGAAGAAAAGGATTTTAAACCAACGTCAGGAGCCAACACAGAACAACTGCTAGGCGTTCCGCTGAGCCATCCTGGAGTCGCCGGCCAGAAACAGTGCGAAGAAGCAACACAGTGGAGACAGATGCTGGCCCACTGGAGACTGTGTGGCAGAAACAAATGCTGGTCAAGGCGAGGAGCATCCCAAATGGAGGACAGCTTGTGTCCCGAGAACCAATGGGATAGAGCAGCTGCTCCTTGGCCCTTAGTTCTGGAACCTGCTCAGGTGGGACCTGCCCACATGGGCTGGGAGTTGAGCACTGGGCAGAGCCTGGACTTGGACACTGTGTCACTAGGCAGAGCTCAGTACTGGGCACACAGAGAAAAACGGAAATGGCAAGGTTTCAAGCATACTGGAAGAAAGAAGATATAAGTAAGATCCAGTGGGGTGGCACAGATGGGTCAGAGAGAAGTTGTTCCCTACCCCACCCCCCACCCCCCAAGATGGTTGAATGGGCTAAAGCTAATTCTCCATTGAGTCAAACTCCCAGGGCATGGCATCTGGGCCATCACTCTCTTCTATCCACTTTCCATCAGCTGCCAGGGCATTTTTTTTTACAAATAGTTTATTGTCAAGTTGGTTTCCATATAACACCCAGTGCTCATCCCCACAAGTGTGCCAGGGCATTTTTACCAGGATCTTGAGGTAGTAGGAAGAGGTGCCTACACGGGGCTGAGCACTGGATTCTGGGGACAGCCAGTGGTCTACAGATTGCCCTAGGGATTTCCCTGTGGTAGGCAGGGCTATGTCACCACCTGCTTCATCCTCGTTAACTCAGGATCATTTAAAAGCAAAGCACATGAGAGGCTAATTAAAATGCTGAGATGTGGAGAAGGACCCTATTCTTGGAGCCACCTAGCCCTCCTAGGCCTGCTGGGTGGGTGACTGGGTGGACACGGAGCCTTGGCCAATTAACACCACTGGGCTTTGACAGAGAGCTAGCTAGCTAGGCTCATGATGAATGCTTCAGGCTTTAATCCTTTTACCTCATTAAGACTTTCAGTTTTTCTTTCTTTCTTTCTTTTTTAATTAATTTATTTAAACTTCTTTTTTAATGTTTATTTTTGAGAGAGAGAGAGAGAGACAGAGTGCAAGCGGGAAAGGGGCAGAGAGAGGGAGGGAGAGAGGAAAACAGAATCTGAAGCAGGCTCCAGGCTCTGAGCTGTCAGCACAAAGCCCAATGCGGGGCTCGAACCCACAAATTGTGAGATTGTGACCTGAGTTGAAGTCGCTGCTTCACTGACTGAGCCACCCAGGTGCCCTTTAATATTTTAAAATGTTTTTTGAACATTTTTGAGAGAGAAAGAGAGAGAGAGAGAGAAACAGAGCATGAGCAGGGGAGGGGCAGAGAGAGACAGAGACACAATCTGAAGCAGGCTCCAGGCTCTGAGCTGTCAGCACAGAGCCTGACTCGGGACTCAAACTCATGAACAGCGAGATCATGACCTGACGCTTAACTGACGGAGCCACCCAGGCACCCCCAGTTTTTATTTCTTTGAACTTGAACCCAAAAGGGCAAGGGAATTTAGTTTTTTTATTTGAATAAATTCCACCCTAGGAAATTCATAATAAGACAAGGCATTTCTATGTTGACTTATCTTTGTCCTTTTATCTCTGAGCCAAATTTGGACTTTGACATTGGACCTAATTTAGGATGGGAAAGAGTAGAGAGAGATTTCTTAGTTTGGGGTCCAATGTGCCCTTGGAGTTCAATAACACTGGTTTCTCACCCAAGGTCTAGGAGGGGGAATCTCAACCCCCAAATTGAGAGTTGATTGAATGAGTCACAGTCTCCAAATCCCTGGGGGACCTTTTCACTCACCACCCAGCCTCACCCTCCACTCTGCCCAGCGAACAGCAGCAACATCGCAGACCCGTGAGTTTGGGAAAAGAAAGTGGACAAGTTCAATTCAGCTTCTTTAGGTCCTGTTCTTGGGTTCTGGCCCGCCTTGCCATGTGGGTGCCCAGCAGTGCCCATTGTCTGATTGGGGGTGAAGCAGAGCAAACTGCCAGCTTGTGAAAGTCCCTCTCCATCACCCCAGAACCACAACAGACTGCTGAGGAGCGCCTCCCCTACTTGACTGAATGCATCCCCACCCGCCCTGCCTGGCTTCCTCCTCATCCTCAATGCTGCAGTTTGCTTCTGCTTTGCTCCCCGACCTCTATCAGCCCATCCCCAGAACCCAACGCCCATTTTCCTGGCTGGAAATGAATCCCAAACTATTGGGACAGACAATAGTTTTTTGTTTGTTTGTTTTAACGGGCTCACTCTGTACACACAGGAAGAGGCAGAATATGTTCAGATAGCGGAGGTAGTGGGGATGTGGGAGCGGGACGAGAAGAGCCCCAGGTATCATCTGGAGGAAAATCAACCACGGAAACACTGCACGGGCCTCGGTTGCTCTGGAGCCACCCTGCAGCTGGGTCCTTGCGGAGTGGTGACACCTGGATCTGTGGGTCTGGGCCTGGAGCCTAAAGTGGACCTTCAGCTTTGCAGTCCCCTGCTGAATCGGTCCCCTTGGCTCCTTGATGCCTGGCCCAGCCCTGCCTAGGGCCTCCGTGTCACTGCCTCTGCTAACTGTCCTCCTGCATACACTTTTTGGGCGGAGGGTTTGTTATCCTGGTCCCCTGCCTCCCCTGGTCCCTTTCCCTGCAGCCCCTTGGAGAAGCAGGTTGGGCTACCCTGAGCAGCTGGTGTCTGGCTAGAGAAAAACAGCAACTCCTCAGTTTTCCAGCCTGCTTCGAAGACAGGCCTTGGCCAGCCTGGGCTCAGGCCCTGCGGCACCCACAAATTGAGCTCAGAGTTTCTGACGACTCAGCCAGCACTCTCTGGCGGCGCCCACCTGCACCAGGGTGTGGAAGATTGTCAAGGCCACTCCGCCTAAGGCAGGGTCAGCTTTGAGTAAAGGCTAGGGCAATTTTCCCAAAGAGGCAAGGCCCAGGCCTGGGTCCAGAGCCTCTGAGACTGCTTTCTGCCTTTGGCCAAAAGGATTACAGGAGGGTCCTGTGTGAGTACCCTTTCCCAGTTTCCCAAGCAATTTCCCCAGACATTACCTCGTGTTACCCTCACAACAACCGTGTGAGGTAGGGATTAGCAGCTCTACTTTAAAGGGGGAAACTGGGGCCCAGAGAGGTCAAGGAGGAGGCTTCCCCCAATGTCACACAGCAAGTTAATGGGCACTATGGGCCTTGGCACAGCAGCAGCAGGAAGAGCCCTCTGTCCCCAGGGCAGCTCTGCACCCTCTTCCCACTGTCCTCCATTCCAAGCCACCAAAAGCCTTTCCCCATCTCCCCCCTCTTTTTTTTTTTTTTTCCAATTCCTCTTCTGTGCTTTTTCTTTCCCGTTTCCCCTCTCCTGCTGACAAGTATTTTTTTATACTTGTGGATGTCTTATGCACGAGTTTTCTACGGTTCTATTCAATAGTCCTGTTTTAGGACAGGCAGGGAGGACAGGAGCTGGCATGGGTTCTGAAAGGACTGTCTGGGACCCTAATTGGCTTTTCCGGCCTCCACCCTTTTCCCTTTCAAGAAGAGCACCTGTGGTTCAAAGGTCAGCTTGACCATTTCCTCTTGTGCAAGAGAGTGCAAAGTGGGCTTAGCAGGGAGAATCCTGCTCAAGGCAAAGGACCCTCTTCCTGCCCAGAGGATNCTAGGAGCCTCCTTGCTGTGTGTGTGGCAGGTGGGGTGGGGGGGAGGGATAGTTTATATGTCAGCAAAATTAGCCAGAGTTAACAGTAAACCAGCCTGCTCCTAGGATTGTTCAAAGGCTTTTGTTAGCTTCCCTTGAACTCTCCAGGGGCTAACCTTGAGCCATGCTGCAGTTATTCAGGGCAGAGGTGGTCAATGGTCTGGGCCTCTGTTTGCCCTGGGAGGGGCTCTAGCAATAGTTTCACAATTGTGTGTTGGGAAATTTGCAGAAGTTATTTTTACAAGCTGGTTAAGGAGTACTCAGTGTTTCTACTACAAATTCTGTCACACATGTCATGTGGGCATTTTGGATGTGGCTAAGGGGGAAGGCAAAATTGGGGGGAATCCGTAATGAATGGATTGAGTGGGATTATTTACGTGCTTTGAAGTCACTTGTGGGTCTGCTTAATTATAGCTATTTTAATGTGTAAATGGCTTCCAGAGGCATGTAACTGCCAAAGGAAAGATGGAATTATCTTTCTATTCACTCTATAGGAAATATTACAAAATCATTGTCACATAAAAAGGTTATCTGCTGTCAAAAAGTATGGGAGTAAGGAATATTTTAAAGGTGAAGGAGTGTCTGGCAGTTAATAAAAATGTCAGGGTATTTTTCTTGACTTTGTGGTGTTTGGTATGTTTTTAAAATTTGTGATTTCTTTTCTCAGTCTAAATTGCTTTATATAAAAAAGAATTGCTTATCGTTTTGAGTGTGTTGACAATCGGTTTTCTGTTTAGCCTCCTTTTCCAACCACCTCTTCACTTAGGACTCACTGTCCCCCAGTGCTTATTGGTCACTCTCTTATCAACAACCTAATGGGGTCCCCTCAAACTTTCTCCATGGCTCTGTTCTCATACCACACCATCTGCTGCTCTCTAGAACTGAATATCCCACATTTAATGCATTTAAACCATAACGTGACGGAATAGCTTCCTTCTTCTAGGTTTACAGATTCCTATAGATCATCATGCCCAAGTCACAGCTGAGGCCCAGGCCAATGCTAAGGCTGAAGGAAGTGACAGTATTGAAAAGTGACAGCAATGACATGAGGGATGAGGTCAAGGCAGGTGGTGAAGTCAAGAGAGTTGCAGTGCTTTGTCCCAAGGCCATTCCAGTTGGTGACAAAATAACTGTCTCTAACAGATTCCCATCAGGGCTCCTCCCCCACAGCAGGGGCTTCCTTCAGGAGCCGGAAATGCCTTGGTTTATGTGGTTTCATTCACAGGCCATCTTAGCTCTACTTAAGCAGGAAAGCTGAAATGGTTTGCCCAAGATCACTCAGCTAGTAAGTGACAGAATCAGGTTTCAAATCTAGGTCTCTGGGGGCAGCAGGGGCAGGGAGAATGAGGGCAAACAGACTGGCTGGCCTGGCGCTCCTGGCAAACGGGGCTGTGAGGAGAGCAGCAGGAGCAGACCACAGCCTGAGCAGGTGGGCTCCAGCCCCTTCTTTTCCCAGGTACTCCCTAGGCCAAGTGGATGGAAGTTTCTGGTACTACATCCTTGCATTTGATGACCCTTCGACCCATTAAAAGCACTTTCAGGGTCTCATTAGGTCTCTATAACAACCTTAGGAGGGGGCAGGGCTGAGATTATTGTACAGATGACAAAGCAGCTTCAATAAACTTTGGGAGCTGAACATTCCCATATTGAGGATATTCCCCATCCGGATATTCCCTGGCGTTGTCAGCCAGTAATGTGACCTACAGGCACAGGGGCCATTCACCTAATATCATAGCTGATTCCATAGGGAAATGTCCACCATCATCCTCCCCGAGGGAGGCAGGCTGAGGCCCTGAGACACCCTGGCAAAGGATGAACAAAGCATGAACAAATGACGTGCACAGGGAGAGGTCAAGCCCAAGAAGTAGGTCCCGCGTGAGGTCTTATGGGCAAGAAACTGAGAGAAGTCTTCTCTTGACCCCTAGTCTTGGTCCACTTGATCCACCACACTCAGAATCCATGAAATGGGAAGGCGTGTTCATGACAGATTTCTCTTAAAATCAGTGTCTAGTTCTCACCAGGTTGGGTGCGCGTGGTGTTTTCTCCCTCACTTCCCACTGGCATCCCTTCCTTACTACTGTCACTATCCATCTGACCCTCCTTCTTTCCTCTCCTGCAGGAAGGGAAGTCTCCCAAAGGTAAAGGTAAGTCTTGGGGTGGCTAAGCGGGAGCTTTAGGCACCGGAAAGAGCTGTGGTCAAACTTCCAACTATATGTAAAAGCAACCTCTGAAGTCTCTTCCTGTTCCAGAACTAGGTAGGCTCTTGATTCAGGTCAAAGAGCTTTTTAAAAATTTTCTCCCATGTGCCCCCTCCCTCCTCTCCCTGACCTTTCTCTACCCCAACTTGTACACAAAAAATATGGACCCTCCAAAAATTAGTAGTTGTCTATTACGGTTTATTCAATGATCAGGTTTATAAGGCTAGGGAATGATGTGAGAGAGTCATCTTCGCCGGGGCGGGGCTGGGGGGCTGCCCCAGCTCTGTCTCTTCCATCGCTCCCTTTCCCCCTCCACCTTTCCTTTGAGTATTTCCCTTCTCAAGCCTTCCTGTCCTCCCTCCTTCCCTCCTGGACCCTGCACAGTTCCTTCCGCTAGACCCTCGATCTGAGACTCTGGACTCCCAGCTGAAAGCCTGGAGGGCATAACGGGAGTCATCTGCCTCTGCCTTGTGCTCAGGATCTGAAACAATCTGGGGTCGCCAGACTCTTCCCTTCCTGCCTCGGAAGCCCCGGCACTTTGCAAGCTGCTCACTCCCGGGTGGTTTGCCCGCCCTTTCCCTTCAGTCTCAGCGGCCGCCTGGCAATCGCGGAGCCACTCGGTGCTCTCAGAAGGCCCTGGGCACAGTGGTGGCTCCGATCACCGGGGCACAACGGACCCGCGCGCGCCCCGCAGCCGGTTGCCTCTTGTGCCTGTTGCCAAGGCAACCCTCCCACGACCGCCCCCAAGCTCCCAGCATGCTCCGCTCACCAAGCCGCGCGCGCGGGAACCAAGGACGATCGGCTTACTGAGCAAACCCAGATAGCTCCCAGCGTGCTCCGCGCGGGGGCGGGGCTGGAGCGGGACTGGCCTGGTCAGCCTGCCCATCAGCCCCGCGGGCCGAATGTACCCGCTGAGCCAGTCCAGTGGGCAAAGGGGGGACTAATAACATGCTTCGCTGGGGACCAGGCATGAGGCATGCATCCAAGAGGAAGTTTATCTGGCTTAATTTTTACCTTTGCAATGACGTTGTTGTTAGCATCGTGATTTAAATTTGTTATAAACAGCACTGTACGAGTACTGTATGGTATGAGTACTGGTGGCTGGTGGATCCCCCCGCTTGGGTCAGGCGGAAGTGACCCCTACCCCCGCCCCGGCCCTTACACTTCTACGGAGGAAACCATGCTGGGGGATCTGGCGATTTATAGTTGTGTATGTGTTTACTAGAAGCAGTTCAGATCAGGCCACCCCAGAATATTGCCACTCCGGCATATTGACTAGTTTGAATTAGACACTCAACTGAAATGCAAAAACTTGATGTGATGTGGGCCAGGAGGGAACGATCAAGAGAGAATTCTTGAGACATATCAGTGCAAACCTCTCTCTCTCAAAAGTAAAATAAACGTTAAAAAATGTGGTAACCATACCACTGGGTGAGGGGGGGGTATAGGTAATGATTTTTCATTGTACTTGGGTAGTGATTTTTATTTTTAAAGTACCCTTATTTCAGTGTGTCTTGAGGGGAAACAACAAACACATCAGCCCCATGATTTCATGATTATTATTGCTTAGGCCAAGACTATAGAAGGTTGACTATTGGAATAAATATTAGATAAAAAAATAA
>NW_027533081.1:0-15060 GCF_008692635.1 Crocuta crocuta | reverse complement strand
CCCTTTTTGAAAAAAAAAAAAAAAAAAAAAAAAAAAATCAGGAATCATGAAGGGTAAGAGTGAGTTGTGCGGGTATCCTAGGGTTATTCAGAATTCCCCAGATGGCACCCACTGCCCATTCCCATCCATTCCTCACCATGATTTTCAGGAAAACACATCTGAAAACAGGGCATCGAAAGCAGCATCATTCTAGAGAGAAACTTGAGTGTTCTCCAATTTATTTTTTAAAGCAAATCATTTCCCAACTGTGATATTTTACCAATAGTTCAGGTTGTTTTTCAATATCCCTGGTGATGACAGCCATCCAGCAACCAGGCGGTGCAGCGGCTGAGAATTCCTGGTCTCTGGAACCGTGACAAGCAGCTGAATTAAAACCACCCTGGGTACTGAGAATCCAAACTCAGACCAGAAAGGAGAGAGTTGGCTCCAGTTCTTTCCTCTCTCATGCTAGCACCTGGAGAGCGGCTAAGGCTATTGACATCTGCTGTCTTAGTTACAGAGTTTCCTGCTCCCTGGAAGAGAAAGCCATTTCAGGCTGGAGACTGTGGAGAAAGACAAGCTTCTGAAACAGCAGGGGGTGGGTTTTTTGGTTGGGAGTGCGCCTATTTTAACGTAAATTTCTGAAGTTTTTTCATACTCTGAAGCAGCAGAAGCTCTTTTCCTTTGGCAAATGCTAATATGCTAAAGGCTTTTCAGATTACCAGTGGCAGGGATTCTCGCTGGGAAACCCTGGGTAAGATTTGGGAGGTCTGCAGACCCTGGGAAATAGTAGGCATGCTACACCAGTGAAAGCAGTGTGTGTACATGTGTGCCTGTGTGTGCATGCTTCTGTGTGTGTGTGTGCACCTGTGTGTGCATGTATGTGCCTATGCCAGAATGTGTGTACCTGAGTGTGCATGTGTGTGTGTGCCTATGCATGCATCTGTGTGTGCATGTGTTTGCATGTGCCTATGCAAGCATGTATGTGCCTGTGAGTGTTTGTGTATGTGCATGTGTGTGCATGTATGTGCCTATGTGTGTATGTGTGTGCACGCATGTGCCATGTGTGCCCGTGCGTGCGTGTCCGCACTGAAACAACTCTGAAAGAAAGTCCATGGTTTTCACAGACTGTCAAAAGCGCTGGTTTGGGTTTTGTTAGCTGTTTGTTGCTTCAGTGATAAGGAATCTTAATGCAGAAGGGAAAAAGAGTATCAGTCAAGAGTGCAGAAGGTAGTTTGGGGTGATGCTGGACTAGAAAAGGAGTTTTAAGCAATTTTTCTGTGCATTATGAGTTCACACTGTTGGAGAATTATAATAAGCTATTGTGAGAGTCATTTTGTAGTTTTTCCTGAGGTGGTTAAATTGATCTCAACACTTCTCTAAACTGGTCCATACGGATCCCAAGTTATCAGCGTTACCCTGACCCGCCCCTCTGAGTCTCATCTTTCCACCAGATGCTAATCTCCTAAAAGGCAGGACCCCTGGCTAATTACATAGCACATCCTCCTCCACCTCCAAAGCTGCTATTTGGTAAATACTTGCTGAAGGAATGATTGTACCTATTTTCAGGAATCAGCAGTCAAAAGATCTGAGATCTGGATTTTCCCAGAAAATCCCTGACTAAGCATAAGGGGCAGGAATTAGAGATTCTGAGGAATTGAATTTTCTAGTCAGCTGAGTGCTAATCATAAAGTCTTTGCATTTTAACCCCTTTGGCTGGTTACCTTTCAGTCAGTGTGGTGGTCCCCTCTTGTTCTGAATCTCAGCTCTTATCCCTGAGGAGCTATGTGGATCTGGGCACAGCTAATTACCTAATGTCTTAGTGATCATAACAAACGACTTCGAATTTAGCAGCTTAAAATAACACACAATTAATATCTTGTGGTTTCCATGAGTCACTAGTTCAGACACAGCTTAGTGGGATCTTCCCTTCAGAGTCCCACCTGCTGCATTTAAGATGTCAACGAGCTCCTCGCTGGAGCTCAGAGTCCCCTTCCAAGCTCACATGGCCATTGGCAGAATTGGTTCTTTGTTGCTGTGAGAACAGTGGGTCCCATTTTCTTTCTAGTTGTCAGCTGGGGCTACTCTCAGTTCCTGGAGGACATCTGAGTTCCTTGTGATGCGGCCTCCTCATAGCATATTGACTTACTTACATTACCGTGTTTAGGGTTCACTGCGATCCTCTGACATACAAGCAATCATTATTTCCAGTTAGCAGATGTGGAAACTGAGGCTTCACATGATGCTGTAATTGGTACAGAGATTTTCATCTAGCATGGGTAAGGGCTCACATCAAAGCCAAGTTGATCTGCCTTCATAGCCCACAGGCATAACCAGTATGAGATATTGCTTCCTCTTTGTCGTGTCTTATTAAAAATTGGTTGAGTTTTGGGCGCCCAGATGGCATAGTTGGTTAAGTGTCCAACTTTTGATCTTGATTTAGGTCATGGTCTCATGAGTTCAAGCCACGCATTGGGATCTGTGTTGATGGTGTAGAGTCTGCTTGGGATTTTGTCTGCCCTTCCCCCACTTGTGCATCTGCATGCTCTCTCTCAAAATAAATAAATAAAATTTAAAAAGTAACTGAATCGATTATCTCTAAAAACAATGGGTTGAGTTTTATTGTGTCTTTTTAAATTCAGGAGTCTATTTCTTGCCCACTGGATCTAGACATTCTTGGGAAAAGGAATCATGTCTTGGTCACAAGTGTCCCAGGCCTCCATCACAAGCCCTGGCATATAATGGGTAATTATTGGGACATTTGGGTGGCTCAGTCAGTTAAGTCTAACTTTGGCTCAGGTCATGATCTCATGGTTTGTGGGTTTGTGGGTTCAGGCCCCACGCCAGGCTCTGTGCTGACAGCTCAAAGCCTGGAGCCTGCTTTGGGTTCTGTGTCTCCCTCTCTCTCTGCTCCTCCCTTGCTCATGATCTATTTCTCTCTGTCTCTCAAAAATAAACGTTAAAAAATTAAAAATGGATAATTATTAAGTGTTGGCTAAATGGGTGGAGGGGATGGTGTGCTACTGGCATAGCACTGTCATCCAGCACTCTCCTGTGGTGGCTGTCTGATGCCTCAACCACACATATGCAAATAGTGCATGCATGTGTAATTTTAATGACTATTTTATTATTTGAATGTTTTTAGTGTCATTAATTTTTTACATTAAAATTTCTTCAAATGACCCAATTTGAGGACGCTATCTATTTTTTGAAGAAGACATCAATCCATCCTGCAACTGAGCCAATGTTCACTGAGAGCCTCGTCTGTGCCTGGCTTGAGCTGGCAAAGAATCAGACTGGCAAAAAGTAATGCTTTCCTCTTGCTAAGCTCACGCTATGTTCTGTGCACGGTGCTAATTCATCACATGTGCATCATCTCATGTAATGATCACAGCCACCCTAGGTAGGGGGCTTTTATTATTATCCCCAAAGAGGGGAAATGAGGCTCAGGGTGGTGGAGTGACTTACCCGAGGCTACTGATCATAAGGTGAAAGGGGCAGGATTTCACCCCTAGGTCCTCCCAATTCCACAGCCTCTAGACAACCGTGCTTGATAGCCTCACGGTGTAGTAAAACAAGGGCTTTGCTAACACTGACTCATTTCATCTTTATTTTTGCAATAGGCTCACTTAGTTGCCCATTTTACAGATGAGAAAACCGTGTGTCGGGGAATAAGCCCAATCCTCCCAGAGTACCACCGGTAGAAAAATTGCACGGTTGGCTTACAAATTCAGTTCTACCCAACTCCAAAACTTGTTCTCTTTCTACTGCACCTCACTGCCAATCCCATCTACTCTCTCTGCAAGACCAGGTCCTGTGCAGACTCCAGCGGGAACTCTGAGTGGCTCTGACCACAGCCCATTGGGACAGAGCTTGGTATCTTGCACCCTCTGCCTTGCCTCTCAAGTAGCCTGGTCTCTCTCCAGGCCTAGCAACTCTTTGCTCCCATGTCAACTTCTTTTCAGGGCCACCTGCCACTCATGTTTTGTAGCCCACTGGGTGAAGAGCAAATCCGTATGATTTCAGAACAACTCAAGCTGTAAATTATAGGTCATGATTGGCTTGGTCACCCTGAGATGAAAATCTATCCACTGCACCATGGGTCTAAATCTAATTATTGTCCTAGGAAACTCACTGGCAGAGTAACCTGGTGCCTATGTAAAACAAACAAACAAACAAACAAACAAAACCATGTTAAGATGGTCAAGGGCAACCTGCAAAAATATATACTGCATACTTTAGAGCTGGCCTCTGTGTTTGCCTGGCAGATTGAAGTCTAATGGATTGCTTTGGTCATCAAATTAAATATGAGAACTGACCTTGAGCCATTTCTGTTATTAATAACAGTAGTGCTAATGGCAATGACAAAATAACTGCAGCTAAGAGTCACCGACCATTTGCATGCACTATTTCATTCTAAAGCCTCACAACAGTCCTGTCACTTACTGGTTGTGGGATTCTGGGCGAGTTCCTTGGCTTTCCTGTGTGTCTGTTTCCTCACCTGTAAACTGAGGGTTAAAAGCAACACGTGGCTCATCACATGGTGGGAACGTTTAAATAAACTAATTTCTGTAAATGGTTAAGATCAGGAGCTAGGTGTATTCTTTCTTTCATTATTCATAAAGACACAGAAGCTCAAAGATGTTAAGAGACTTTCTCCAGGTCACACAGCTAATGCAGGATTTTGTCTGCATCCCGGGGCATTGTTTTTAAAATGTTCTTTAATTGCCAGCATTAAGTGTCGTTTAAATGCAGCCGATTTTCTGTTTCTCTTGAACATTTGAGAGAAACGGGCAGCACTGGGGCCACATTTCTTTCTACCACAGTCTCCTGCTGACCAAATGTATTCCATCAGGTCAGCGAAGCCCCACAGTCCCAATGCCAACCCACGGACATCTGTGCAAAACCAAACATACAACACCCAAATTTGGGGGTTTTGAGGTTGTCTGTACACTGTGGGTCGAAGGCCTTGAGTGCTCTGGATCAAACAATGCTGGCCCGCGTATTTGCCCCGTTACATGGGGCTGCTGTCCCCACCAGCCCCTGCCGCCCTGCTCCAGGCTCCCCTCTCTCATTTGCAAGGCCTGCTCAGCCTCTGCAGACACCTGGGGTTATGAGACAGATGAGCACACTGAAATCCCACATCGGAACCCTGAGGGGGGCACGCTGGTCACCCCCAGTTTACAGATGCAGAAACAAGGTGAAGGAAACGGTGACTTGCCCACGTCCACACAGGCAGCAGGTGTCAGAACTGGGATTTGATAGCAAGCCTACTTCTCCCCAGGGCCAGCTTTCTCCACTCCTGGCTGAGCTTCCTTCCCAGGCTCACAGGCTAAACGGAAGCCTCCAAACACAGACAGGGGAGGAAAATCAATGTCAGTCTCTCACACGCAGGCAGGAATGTAAAAAAAGAGGGTGCTTTTGTGGCTCCTGGGTCTCACAGACTCACCTGCAACTGCTTTTCTGAGGACAAGGGCTATTTCCAAAGGCTAATGGCCCTGTAGGCACAAGACCTTTTCCAGAGGGAGTACAGAGATTACATATGTCCCTCTTTGGTGAATGTCACAAAAAGGGCTCCTACTTTCAGCTGACTGTCCTTTTGCATTCTTCACACCTCACAGGAAAGCAAGAGGCAAGGAGAGCTTGTGGGTGGTTGTGACCTGACATGCAGCCCCAGCCCCAGTGAGTGACAATGCCAAGGCCCCACTGCCTTGCCTGCCAGTGTGAAGAGACAGCTTTCCCCCCTCCCCAAAGACAGCAACTGCCAATCCCCACTGGAGTCAGGGAGAGAGATTTCATTTTCTTTCTTCTTCTAGAGCTGACTGCTTGGACAGTAGTTTTCAGAGAACAAACTTTATTCTTAGGGAGATTGACAGACCTGGGCTTCATAGGATTCCATGAATATTTATGGCTTTTCTCCCTGCTTGTGCTCAGCCTTGGCAGATGCACAAGGTTCCTACTCATTGGCAAGCAGAAGCGGCACCGGGTGCAGGTGGGATGAACAGCCACTGGGCGGTGCTGTTGTCCCGGGATAAAGAGGATGATCCCTGCCAGCTGCTGTAGCTCAGCAGAGGGCTGAATGAGGAGGGCTTTCCACAGGCCAGATCACTTAATCCTCTGAAAGACCCAGGGGGGAGGCAGCGAGGTGCAGAGACGCCAGAGTGCTTACCCAAGGTCACACAGCTGAGAGGTAATGGAGACAAGACTCCAATCTGTAAACCAATGGCAGAAAATACCAACTGTGTCATCCCCCAAGCAAATATATGTGTTTTTTCTATTTTGGTTATTAAGGACTAGAGAAGCAACAACAGATACATGTCTCTATCATTTCATAAAAGGAAGACCATCTTAACACATAAAGAACAGGAAGGACATTGAGGAGGGCCCTTGTTGGCATGAGCACTGGGTGTTGTATGAAAACCAACTTCAGCAAGATGGCGGAGAAGTAGGGAGATCCGTACGTCCCGCCTGTATCTCTCAAACAATAAAGGGCTGAAGCCAAAGGGCTCTGAACCCCAAGAGTCTGGGAGGAAAGGAAACAGAGTCTACTAAGAAGACAGCCTCATAAGTGCGTGATTGCGAACCGGGGGGGATGAAAACAGGCCGGGACACGGAGGCACAGAGGGGAGGGATCCCTTTCTGTGGAGAGACAAAGGGAAGAGAGAGTGGCTGGGGAAGTGTGGGACGGTATCTAGACAAGAGATAAACCTTGGCCCGGGACAGAGAGGGATCCTATTATCCATCTCTAACCGGGTTAGGCGGCTCCCCAGGAGTGCAGTTGGCATCAGGAGGAAACAGTCCCCTGCTCAGGCCCCTACTCTGAAGTGCCGTGGCTCCCAGGATTACATCTCAGGCGGCATCATTAATGTGCACAGAGTGAGAACATGGAACTTGGCTGGGTGTGGGGCATAGGAGATGGCCCACCTTGGCTGCGCCCGTGGCACAGTGAGAACAGGTGCAAAGGAGTGATTTGGGACACCTGGTTCGAGGAGATGGGACTGGAGGGTCACCACTTTTCTCCCCACAACCACCAAGGCGGGGCCTCAGGGATCCTCCCACAAAACCCACAGTGGAGGTGGAATCTGCCTATGCCAAGCCACGCCCATCTCTGCTGGGTCGCTGCTGGGAGCTGGTAAATGCTTGGGAAACAGCTCCTTCCCCAAGACCAATGCCGCCTCATTACCGTGATTAACTCTGGATCAATTCTAGCTATTCAGATATATTCTCCCTTTTCTCATTTTTATCTCCCCCATGCTCTGGGGTGGTTATTCTGGTTATAGGTTTGCTTAAACAGACATATTTATTCCATCCTCTTGATGCATGTTCTACACCTCCTTCTTTACCTTCGTTTCTCTCTCTCTGGAATAATCAGACTATATAGTTTCTCTGGGTAACATTATCATCATTTCTTTCTCCTCATCTCTTTCATATTCTCCTTTTTCTCTCTCTGGATTAAGCCTTTTAGTCTCTCTGCCTAGTGAATGTTCATTTACACTTTCTCCCTGCCACAGTCATTTCTCTCTTTGTATATGCTCTTCCATCAGCACCACCTCCCCCCTGGTCTTTATTTGTAGCTGGGGTTTCTGGTTTTATGCTTTTAGATAGTCTTTTGTTTTTTTTGTTTTTGTTTTTGTTTTTAATTATTGTCAGTTTGCATGTTTGTTTGATTTGTTTGTGTGTTTGCATGTTTTTGTTCTCTGTTTCTTGGTCTGCCTGTTTTCCATTCCAGGGCTACCTTAAGGAACAAACCAAAGCACACATGGTGGAGAGTCCAAAATATCACTACAAGTAGGGAAATAAAATAACCAAAGTCACAACAAGAGAGACCAAGGGACACCTTTAAAAAGACACTTCTGAATGGCCAGGCCCTGGACAGTGTATGAGCCGCCTCTAATATAGCAGTACCCGCAGGTGCAGAGCGCATAACAAGCTTTCAAAACTTACGAGAGACAGAAAGCGAGCCAAAATGATGAAGCGGAAGAACTCTCCTCAAAAGAAATTCCAGGATAAGTGACAGCTAAAGAATTGATCAAAACAGGTAAAAGCAACATAACTGACCAAAAAATTTAGAACAATAGTCATAAAATTAATCGCTGGGCTTGAAAAAGGCATAAATGAGAGCAGAGATGCTATTAATGCAAAGATCATGGGTCTTAAAAATAGTTATGATGAATTAAAAAATGCTTTAAATGAGGTGCAAAATAAAATGGAGGCAGCCACTACATGGATTGAAGAGGCAGAGAAGAGAATAGGGGAATTAGAAGATAACATTATAGAAAAAGAGGAAACTGAGAAAAAGAGAGATGAATGGATCCAGGGGCAAGAAAGGAGAAGGCGAGAACTGAGTGATGCAGTCAAATGGAACAATAGCTGTATCATAGGAATTCCATACGAAGAGGAGAAAGAGAAACGGGCTGAAGAGATACGTGAACAAATCATAGCTGAGAACTTCCCCAGCCTGAGGAAGAAAAAAGACATTGAAATACAACAGGCACAGAGAACTCCCCTCAGACATAACTTGAATTGATCTTCTGCATGACATATCATAGTGAAACTGGCAAAATATAAGGATAAAGAGAGAATTCTGAAAGCAGCTAAAGGTAAACAGGCCTTAATATACAAAGGTAGACACATAACGGTAGTAGAAGACTTATCTACTGAGACTTGGCAGGCCAGAAAGGAATGGCAGGAAATCTTCAGTGTGATGAACAGGAAAAATAGGCAGCCAAGAGTTCTTTATCCAGCAAGCCTGTCTTTCAGAATAGAAGGAGAGATAAAGATTTTCCCAAAGAAACAAAAATTGAAGGAATTCATCACCACTAAACCAGCCCTAAAAGAGATCCTAAGGGGGACTCTATGAGGGAAATGTTACAAGGAACAAAAAGTACCAGAGACACTACTACAAGCAGGAATCCTGCAGAGAACCCAATGACTCTAAACCCATATTTTTCAATAATAACACTGAATGTAAACAGATTGAATTCTCCAATAAAAAGACATAGAGTATTTTGTCAAATGCGTTTTANACGGAGGACCATGGGGGAGAAGAAGAGGGGAAATGGTGGGGGAAAGGGAGAGAGGCAAACCTTCACCATACTTATATCGGACAAACTGGACTTAAAAGTTAAGGCAGTATCAAGAGATGAAGAAGGGCATAATACACAGTCTATCCATCAGGAAGAACAAACAATTATAAATGTCTATGCACCAAATTCAGAGGCACCCAAATATATAAAACAATCACAAACATAAGCAATCTTATTGATACGAATGTGCTAATTGCAGGGGACATTAATACTCCACATACAGCAATGGATAGATCAACTAGACAGAAAATCACTAAAGAAACAATGAAGTTGAATGACACATTGGACCAGATGGACTTGACAGATATATTTTGAACTCTACATCCCAAAGCTATGGAATTCACTTTCTTCTCAAGTACACATGGTACATTCTCCAAGATAGATAGAGGGTACAAAGCAGCCCTCAATAAATAAGAAAGAATTGAGATCATGCCATGCACACTTTCAGGTCACAATGTCATGAAACTTGAAATCAACCACAGGAAAGTCTAGAAAACCTCCAAAAGCATAGAGGTTAAAGTACACCCTACTAAAGAACAAATGGGTCAACCAGGCAATTAGAAAGAAAGTAAAAAATGTATGGAAACAAATGAAAATGAAAATACAACAATCCAAACTCTTTGGGATGCAGCAAAGGCACTCCTACGAGGAAAATACATTGCAATCCAGGCCTATCTCAAGAAACTAGAAAGACCCCAAATACAAAATTGAACAGTACACCTAAAGGAGCTAGAAGCAGAGTACCAAGAACACCCCAAACCCAGCAGAAGAAGAGAAATAATAAAGATCAGGGCAGACACAAACAATATAGAACTCAAAAAGACACTTAAACAAATCAATGAAACCAAGAGTTGGTTTTATGAAAAAATGAACAAAATTGATAAACCTCTAGCCAGGCTTCTCAAAAAGAAAACAGAGAACCCAAATAGACAAAATAATGAATGAAAATGGATTTATTACAACCAATCCCTCAGAAATACAAGCATTTATCAGGGAATACTCTGAAAAATTAGATGCCAACAAGCTGGACAACCTAAAAGAAATGGACAAATTCCTAAATGCTGACCCACTTCCAAAATTCAAATAAGAAGAGATAGAAAATCTGAACAGACCCATAACTAGTGAAGAAAAGGAATCAGTTATCAAAAATCTCCCAACAAATAAGAGCCCTGGGCCAGACGGCTTCCCTGGGGAATTCATGACGTATCAGATAAAGGGTTAATATCCAGAATATATAANGACCCACTTCCAAAATTCAAAGAAGAAGAGATAGAAAATCTGAACAGACCCATAACTAGTGAAGAAAAGGAATCAGTTATCAAAAATCTCCCAACAAATAAGAGCCCTGGGCCAGACGGCTTCCCTGGGGAATTCTATCAGACATTTATTTATTTATTTTGTATTTAATTTTTTAAACATAGTTTATTGTCCACCAGGTTTATTTTATTTATTTATGTATTTATTTTCTTTCATTCTTTTCTTCCTTCCTTCCTTCCTTTATTTATTTATTTTTAAATACTTTCTTGTCAAATTGGTTTCCATATAACACCCAGTGCTCATCCCCACAAGTGCCCTCCTCCACGCCCATCTCCCCCACCCCCATCAGTCCTCAGTTTGTTCTCAACATTCAAAAGTCTCTTATGGTTTGCCTCCCTCCCTCTCTCTCCCCCCATTTCCCCCCTTCTTCTCTCCACGGTCCTCCGTTAAGTTCCTCCTAATCCTCCTATATGTGCAAACATATGGTATCTGTCCTCCTCTACCTGACTTACTTCGCTCAGCATAACACTCTTAAGTTCCATCCATGTTGCTACACATGGCCAGATTTCATTGTTTCTCATTGCCATGTAGTATTCCATGGTATAGATAGATATTTTCCTTCTGATTAAACATCCTGCGCATTAACACCACATGCTTCACATGCATTAATCATTCTGTTTGATTCCCTGAGAAGAAAAGAGACAGACAAACACACAGGGAACAAAGGCACACAAAAGCACAGACAAATCCAACAAACACGGAAACTGAAAGGGGAAAAGAAAAAAAAAAAAAGGAAGGGACACATACAATACAAAAGAAAAGAAAGAAAGAAAAGAGGAAGGAGGGAAGATGAATAATAAAAATAAAAATACATAAAAAAGAAAAAAGAAGAAAAGAAAAGGAAAAAGAAAAAAACCCAATAGACAAAGGACAGTCTAAAGCATAGAACCAGAATTCCCAGCTACAAATAAATAGCTGGGTGTATGCAGTGCTGGTGGAAGAGCATAGAGAAAGAAATGACAGGGTGGGAAGGAAGCGAAATTGGAAATGAAACGAGCTAGCAGAAAGACTAAGAGACTTAATTCAGAGAAAGAAAGAGGGAAATATGGTTGGAGTGGAGGTGAAAGAAATGACGATATTGCCACTCAGAGAAACTATATAGTCTGATTACTCCGGAAAGAAAGAGATAAAAAGGTAGCAGTGGAGGTTTAGAATTTACATCTAGAGAATGGATTAAATGTGACTGTTTAAGCAAGCCAGTGACCAGAATTAATCAGGGCAGCATATCCATGTTGGACTTGCCCTGGCTCCAGTGAAGGAAGGAAGGAAGGAAGGAAGGAAGGAAGGAAGGAAGGAAGGAAGGAAGGAAGGAAGGAAGAGAAAGAAAGAAAGAAAGAAAGAAAGAAAGAAAGAAAGAAAGAAAGAAAGAAAGAAAGAAAGAAAGAAAGAAAGAAAGAAAGAAAGAAAAAGAAAGAAGGCAGCTCCCTCCCTAGTGGGGATAGGCATGGTTTGGTCCAGTGCATCCTGCGGGGATCCTGCCTTGGTGGTTGTGGGGAGAGAAGTGGCAGCACCCCAGTCCCTTCTCGAACCAAGCTTTGCACTCACTCTTTTGGGTGTGATTGTTGTGCCCGATTCGCGAGTCCCTGAGACCCCCAAGGAGCCAAAACCGATGCAAGTACAAAAGGGTCTTTATTACAAGCTCAAGAAGGGGCTCACCCGCCTACCAGTGTAGTGGCAGAAGGTGAAGCCTCGAACAATAGCGAACAGGGTTTTTATGGGGTAAGGGACGGGGGTGTTACAGTGCACACGTTGTATGTATAGCATCATCACATAAGCACCAATTACAATTGTACAACACCCATGGTAACAGCTTTGACCATTCAGTATCTGTGAGGTGTTCATTACTTTTGGTGGGACCCAATCATGACTTTTGAGGATCCTTTGAAAATGACCAGTTGTGAGGTGAATTCAAAGGGCCCACGTGGGGTTCAGGCAAGCGGTGAGAAATTGGCTAGTTTGTATAAAGTAACTGTCTACAGTTCCCAGCCTTGACTCAGACCACAGGAATGTTTTTTGATTACCTGATCTGAGGGCGGTCCGAGGATGGCTTTAGCCTTCAGCAGTCTGAGAAACTGGGGCTACGTGCAGCCCGAGGTTGCTCAAATGGAGGCCTTAATCTCAAAATGATGTTACTTAGGCTCTTCATGATCTACCTGTGCCAGGGGCGCAGCCAAGGTGGGCCGTGCTCTATATCCCAAGCCAGGCCTCGTTTCCAGATCTCAGTCCTCGCACCCCATTGATATTGCCCAAAATACAAACTTGTAGGCGAGTTCCTCAGAGCAGTTTCAGGCCTCTTGCTTTCCTCCTGGGGATCGAGCCAGAAGCCGCTGCTCGAGTCCCCTCCAGGTGGAGCTGGCGAGCAAGGGACAGTTTCACCCAGGGTCGCCTGGGACGAGTGTGTCCCGCCTAGGGTCAGCTGGATAGCAGGAAACCGAGTCCCTCTGTGTCCAGTCGCCTGAAATATAAACTTGCAGGCAAGTCCCTCAGAGCAGTTTCAAGCCTCTCGCTTCCGCCTTGGGAGTCCAGCCAAGGCAGAAGCACAGCAGCGCGGCTCCAGGCGCCACTCACATCCCCTTCTGGTCGAGCTGGCGAACGAAGAGGGGTTTCACCCGGGGTCGCGTGGAACAAGTGGGTCCCGCCTAGGGTCAGCTGGAGAGCAGGAAACTGGACCCTCTGTGTCCCGAGGGGAAGTTTTTCTCTTCTCCAGCGACAGGGACAGTGTCTTGAGCAGTTTTGGCCACTCTTTCTTTTTTCCCCTAGACTTACCGCGGCTCCTGCAAAGGGGGATTCCCCCACCCCCACCCCACGGCCTGTGTCTCCGGTCACGGCCGATTTTATCTTCCCCAGTTCGCACTCAGGCTATAAGATTTTCTTAGAGGACTCTGTCTCCTTTTCCTCCCAAAGTCCTGGATTCTGGAAGGCTTCCTATGACTTCAGGCCTTCTCTGTTTGAGAGATGGGGGAGAGTGAAATGTACGGAGCTCCCTACTTTTACGCCATCTTGCCTCCTCCTTGTTTTTAATTCTTTTCTTATTTTCTCCCTCAGTTTGGCATTTCCAAGTGGGAACGTGTATTCTAGTTGTTTTGTTTTTCTATACATATGTATAGATTTCAGAAGTTTCCCATCAAGTTGGACCCAAATTCTCCATGTGTAATACTCCCACAAAGGAGTACCTGTTTCCTCCCATACCTGTTCAACTACTTCCTCAATTGAGTATTCTTTGGGAAAACATGACCCTAACCATGCTATTAGTGTCTTTTTCTACCTCATTAATATCACTATCTGATTATTTAGAAACTTACATTGAATTAGCGCTCATAGACATCGGGAGTATAGCATTTTATACCACAAAGCTTAATGATGTTTTACTCATGGTGGCTCCATTGTTTTGGTTTAAAATTTTTTCCTTGTTTCATTTTTGGGGGGACTGTTTCATTCCCTTTGTATTGCCAGCTTTCACAAAGAGATGAAATTAATGTGTATGTTGAGTGTTAGCTTATGAGCCAGAGCATACATGGAATCCTCCAGTTTGGGGGCTATTTAAAATACTTCACTTACAAAAGTATTAATTTTATGTTTTTCCCTTAACCCATTCACCCTCACCGAAATGCACGGGTGAAAAGAGTGATTAATTTATTCTTCAGGACTCAGGGAAGCATCTGCTTTTCACACACATAGGGACTGAGAACTTTCTCAGTAAATGCACAAACACTGAGAGATAACTAAGGACCTACTCTTGCCGTTACACAGATCAAAAGCAGGTAGTATATACATAGTTGATGAACTATATAATTTCATAAGAAGATAAATACATTTTTGAAAATTGAATTTCTGGAGACACGTGGGTTCCTCAGTCTGTTGAATATCTAAGTCTTCATTTTGTCTCAGGTCATGATCCCAAGGTCGTGGAATCACTCTGTGAGGATTGTGAAGCTTGCTTAAGATTCTCTCTCTCTGTCTCTGTCTCTCTCTCCCTCTCTCCCCCCCTCTGAACCACGCTCTGTTGCTCATGTGCTCTACAATAAAAATAAGTAAATAACATTAAAATTGAAAATGAATTTTTGTCAACAGTGCTTTTCATTTCATCTCGGACAAATTTTAACCTTCGTTCTAGAGATGACCCAGGATGGTAAAAATGGGTGTGGATTGTGTTAAAAATAAAAAATGAGTCCTCTCTTTATTGTCTGTTTCTTTTTCCCTCTTCATCCTGAAATTTTGACTAGTTAGTATAACTGGTGGTGGAGGGGACAGGCCTTGTGCCTTCATGTAATTTACTTCCCAAACAGAGAATGACAATGTGTGAGACCAGGGTCCAACTTGCGAAGCAAAAGCATTTAATCTCATTTAATCTCAATGGTGTCCTTGTCTGTGGAGAGGCACAGCAGTCCACACAGCAGGAGTTGGGCGGTGTGCAGCTGCATTCATCCTGAAAGCTCTGTGATGACACGTTGCCATGGCGATGAAATGATGCCCTTTTTATTTCAGTGGCCAGTCTCTGAGCTGAGCAGTTCAAATCATCAGATTTGATCCGCGAGTGAGCTGTCAGATCTGTGACTAGCGTCTTCAAAGATGGGCAATCTGAATTGTTGCTGTGGTGGTATGTTCATAAAGAACTCGTTAATGCTGTCTGCTATGAACTGGCTAGTTAACTCTTGCTCAAGATGCTTTTTTATTGTTT
>NW_027533080.1:0-1569 GCF_008692635.1 Crocuta crocuta | reverse complement strand
AATATTACTTTGGCTATTCTGGGTCTTTTGTGGTTCCATACAAATATCAGGATACTTTGTTCTAGTTTTGAGAAATATGCTGGTGCAATTTTGATTGGGATTGCATTAAATGTGTAGATTGCTTTGAGTAGTAATGACATTTTCACTATATTTATTCTTCCTATCCATGAACATGGAATGTTTTTCCATTTCTTTGTGTCTTCTTCAATTTCCTTCATAAGTTTTCTATAGTTTTCATCATACAGATCTCTTGTATCCTTGGTTAGGTTTATTCCGAGGTATTTTATGGTTNCAATTGTGAATGGGATCAGTTTCTTGATTTTTCTTTCTGTTGCTTCACTATTGGTGTATAAAAATGCAACCGATTTCTGTACGTTGATTTTGTACCCTGTAACTTGGCTGATTCTTGGATCAGTTCTAGTGGGCTTCTGGTGGAGTCTGTCTGGTTTTCTATATAGAGTATCATGTCGACTGCGAAGAGTGAAAGTTTGACTTCCTCTTTGACAATTTCTGATGCCTTTTATTTCGTTTTGTTAGCTGATGGCTGATGCTAGGACTTCCAGCACTATGTTAAACAGCAGTGGTGAGAGTGGACATCCCTGTCGTGTTCTTAATCTCAGGGGGAAAGCTGTCTGTTTTTCTCCCTTGAGGATGATGTTAGCTGAAGGCTTCTCATAGATGGCTTTGATGATGTTTAAGTAGGTTCCTTCTATCCCAACTTTCTCTAGAGTCTTTATTAAGAAGGGATGCTGTATTTTGTCAAATGCTTTTTCTGCATCTATTGACAGGATCATATGGTTTTTATCTTTTCTTTTATTGATGTGATGTATCACATTGATTGATTTGCGAATGTTGAACCAGCCCTGTAACCCAGGAATGAATCCCACTTGATCTTGGTGGATGATTCTTTTGATATGCTGCTGGATTCGATTTGCAAGGATCTTGTTGAGAATTTTTGCATCCGTATTCATCAAGGATATTGGCCTGTAGTTCTCTTTTTTTGCTGGATCTCTGTCTGGCTTGGGAATCAGAGTGATGCTGGCTTCATAAAATGAGTTTGGGAGTTTTCCTTCGCTTTCTATTTTTTCTATTTTTTGGAATAGCTTGAGAAGAATTGGTATTAATTCTATTTTAATTATCTGGTGGAATTCCCTAGGGATGCCATCAGGTCCAGGGATATTATTTGTTGGGAGATTTTTGATAACTGATTTGATTTCTTCGCTAGTTATGGTCTGTTCCAGGTTTTCTATTTCTTCCCGTGTGAATTTTGGTAGTGAGTGTGTGTTTAAGAATTTGTCCATTTCTTCTAAGTTGTCCAATTTGTTNTTGTTGGCATATAATTTTTCATAGTATTCCCTGATAATTGCTTGTATTTCTGAGGGGTTGGTTGTAATGAGTCCATTTTCATTCATAATTTTGTCTATTTGGGTGCTTTCTCTTTTTTTGGGGGGGAAGCCTGCTGAGAGGTATGTAATTTTGTACATTTTTTCAAAAAAACAACTTCTGTTTTCAGTGATCTGTTCCATTGTTTCTTTGGTCTATGTTGTTTATTTCTGCTCTAATTTTTAC
>NW_027533079.1:0-527 GCF_008692635.1 Crocuta crocuta | reverse complement strand
GTCCCCCAGGACCCAGCAATAGCACTGCTAGGAATTTACCCAAGGAATTCAGAAATGTTGATGCATAGGAGCACATGGACCCCAATGTTCATAGCAGCACTCTCAACAATAGCTAAAACATGGAAAGAGCCTAAGTGTCCATCAACGGACGAATGGATCAAGAAGATGTGGTTTATCTATACCATGGAATACTACATGGCAATGAGAAAGAATGAAATCTGGNCCATGTGTAGCAACATGGATGGACCTTGAGGGTGTTATGCTGAGCGAAATAAGTCAGGCAGAGGAGGACAAATATCATATATTTGCACGTATAGGAGGATTAGGATGAACTTAACTGAGGAACAAGGGAGAGAAAAAGGGGGGAAATGGTGGGGGAAAGGGAGAGAGGCAAACCATGAAAGACTTTTCAATGCTGTCAAAAACTCAGGACTGACGAATGTGGGGGGAGAGGGGAGGATGCGCAAGAGGAAGGCACTTGTGGGGTGAGCACTGGGTGTTATGTGGAAACTAATTTGACAATAAAC
>NW_027533078.1:5731-6967 GCF_008692635.1 Crocuta crocuta | reverse complement strand
TATATGGAAACCAACTTGACAATAAACTATTAAAAAATAAATAAAGGAGGGATTTCACAGAAGCAAAGAAAGACTCTTCCATAATTTGCATAAAGACAATGGGTATATTTTTTTTTAATGGCTAGAGCTTATCTCATGACCCACAGAACTAAGTTTTGGTAACAACTAAAACTATTACAGTAATAGGAATAAATGTTTAGGACTTTAGGGTTTTAAAGGCCTTTATAAATAAAAGGTTTTAAAAGCCATGGAAGAGAAGACTGGTATATGTGAGCATATGAAGACATTAGGGTTCCAAGGAAGAAAAGCACAGTTCAGGGTGCCTGGCTGGCTCAGGCAGTAGAATGTGCAAATCTTGATCTCAGGAGTGTGGGTTCGAGCACCATATTGGGTGTAGAGATTACTTAATGTGAAATCTTTAAAAAGAAAAGAAAAGAAGAGAAAGAAAGTTCAGAGGCAAAGAACATTCTCCAGAAGATATTAACACATGCGACAAGTTATCCAAAATCATTATATACATATTCACTTGATGCGGGGAAGGAGAAAGCCTCTTATACTGAAAAATGCTTTCACTCAGGTGCACCTGGTGGCTCAGTCGACTGAGCATCCCAACTTTTGATTTCGGCTCCGGTCATGATCTCACGATTTTTGAGCTTGAGCCCCACATCAGGCTCTCTGCTGTCAGTGCAGAGCTCTCTGGTTCCTCTGCCCCTTCTCTCTCTCTGCCCCTCCCCAGTTTGTGTTCTCTCTTGCTCACTCTCAAAAATAAACATGAAAAAATGTTTTAATGATTTCACACATATATGGAATTTGAGAAAGAAAACAGTAGGGGAAAAGCACCCCCCGAAAAGCAGCTGGAGAGAAAATGGAAATGTGGAAACAACTGTGGGGCCCGAACAAAAAGGGAAAAAGGATAAAGGCGAGAGTCAGGGTTCATTCCATTAAGACTCTATGAACAGGGGGATCACAGAGTCTGAAACTCCACAGCTTGATACCTGGCCGTGCTCAGGTGGGAAGAAAGATTGCCCAGGAGCAGAGTGAAGTCTGGCAGGTCCTCAGGCCACACGGAGAGAGGTGGATCCCCGGCTGGGAGGACATTTGTTAGAAGCTGTGTGGCCACCCCACAGGCAAATGCCATAGCAGACCCCATAGAACAACCACATTTGCTGGTGGTGAATCAAGATCATTACGAGTGAAGCCTGGCCCCGCGTCGGGCCCTGTGCTGACAGCTCAGAG
>NW_027533078.1:0-5686 GCF_008692635.1 Crocuta crocuta | reverse complement strand
AAAAAAAAAAAAAAGAATGAAGCCTGATGTCAGATGCGTGTTGTGACTTACAATAATAATCCCTGAAACGCTTCTGCTACCCGACTGCATGGACTTTTTCTGGGGCGGGCTGGCACCCAGCTGCAATCTCTGGGCATTGGCAGCAGCACAGTCCCTCGCACGTTCCTGGCTGTGGCCAACACCCGGCCGTTGTTGGGTGAGACCCTCCCGCAGGGGATCAGAATGGGTCAAAGCCGCAGTGCCTCAGAAGTGAGAGGTCAGGAAACAGAGCCACATCTGAGATAAAACTCAAGAGGGAGGCGCCGCCTGGCAAGCTGACGGCTTGGTCACAGGCAGCGTAAAAGCAGAAAGTGGATGGAAGCCAGAGACAAAGGGCGGGTGTGTGATTTCTGATTGGGGAGAACAGAGTTCCTAGAGACTGAGAAGCTGGGTGATGCCATTTTCACTCCTCCCGTGCACGCCCATACACACCTGCAAGCGTGGCAACAATCCACCCCAGTAAGCTAAGCAGCGCCGTCTAGTGGAGAACAGGGCTTAGTGCAATGGCTGGGACAAGCTCGCTCTTTTGGAACACAAGTCTCCATGCCTGCTTACTTATAAAGTACGTTTCTTTTCATTTCTTTCCTGTTTCTTGAATACAGAAAGAGAAAAAATTATTTTTAGTTTCAATTTTTATTAAAAAATATTTTCTTTAATTTTTTCTAATTTATTTTTACTTTCTTGAAAATTTTTCAAATTCTGTTTCACTTACATCATTTCATTTTATTATATTTCATTGAATTCATTTTTTTTCAAATTTTCAAAGTTTTCTTATTTTTAATTTTCTTTTTCTTTTCCATTTTTTTCTCTAATCTATCAAGCTCCTTTCAACACCCAGAACAAAACCTAGGATCTAGCATCACATATTTGATTGTGTGTGTCTTGTTTTTAATTTTTTACCTTATTAATTCCTTTTCTTCCTTCAAAATGATGAACTAAGGGAATTCACTCCAAAAGAAAGAGCAGGAAGAAATGATAGCCAGGGACTTAATCAACACAGATACAAGCAAGACATCTGAACCAAAATTTAGAATCACGATAATAGGAATACAAGTTGGGTTGGAAATAGATTAGAATCCCTTTCTGCAGAGATTAAAAAAGTAAAAGCTAGTCAGGATGAAGTAAAAAATGCTTTCACTGAGCTGCCATCTCAAATGGATGCCATGGCAGCAAGGATGGATGAGGCAGAGCAGTGAATGAGTGATAGAGACGATGAACTGGAGAATAATGAAGCAGAAAAAAGAGGAAGACTAAGGCAATAAAGCACAAATTAAGAATAAGAGAAATCAGTGACTCATTAAAAAGGAACAACATCAGAATCATCGGGGTCCCAAAACATTAAGCGCGAGAAAAAAGGGAAAGAAGTGTTATGTGAGCAAATCACAGCAGAAAACTTTCCTAACCTGGGGAAAGACACAGACATCAAAATCCAGGAAGCACAGAGGACTCCCATTAATTCAACAAAAACTGACCATCAACAAGGCATAGAATAGTCAAATTCACAAAATGCTCAGGTAAGGAAAGAATCATTAAAGCAGTAAGGGACAAAAGTCCTTAACCTACAAGGGAAGACAGATCAGGGTTGCAGCAGACCTATCCAGAGAAACTTGGCAGGCCAGAAAGGAGTGGCAGGATATATTCAATGTGTTGAATCAGAAAAATATGCAGCCAAGAATTCTTGACCCAGCAAGGACGCAGTCAAAAGAGAAGGAGAGATAAAAAGTTTCCCAGACAAACAAAGATTAAAGGAGTTCATGACCATTAAACCAGCCCTGCAATAAATTTTAAGGGGGATTATCTGAAGGGAGAAAAGATGGGGGGGGAAGACCCAAAGCAACAAAGACTAGAAAAGACCAGCAAACACCACCAGAAACTCCAACTCTACAAGAAATATAATGGCAATAAATTCATATCTTTCAATACTCACTCTAAAAGTCAATGGACTAAATGCTCCAACCAAAATACATAGGGTAACAGAATGGATTCGAAAACAAGATCCACCTACATGCTATTTACAGGAGACCCATTTTAGACCTAAAGACACTTTCGGATTGAAAGTAAGGGGATGGAGAACCATCTATCATGCTAATGGTCAACAAAAGAAAGCCAGAGTAGTCATACTTATATCAGACAATCTAGATTTTAAAATAAAGACTATAACAAGAAATGACAAAGGGCATTATATCATAATTAAGGGGTCTATCCACCAAGAAGACCTAACAATTGTAAACATTTATCCTCCAAATGTGAAACACCCAAATATATAAATTAATTCAACACAAACATAAAGAAACTAATTGATAATAATACCATAATTGTAGGGTACTGCAACACCCCACTTACAGCAATGGACAGATTATCTAAACAGAAAATCAATGCGGAAACGATGGCTTTGCATGACACACTGGACCAGATGGACATAAAGTTCTATTCAGACCATTTCATCCTAAAGCAGCAGAATATACATTCTTCTCCAGGGCACATGAAATGTTCTCTAGTGTAGATCACATACTGGGACACAAATCAGCCCTCAACAAGTACAAAAAGATCGAGATCATACCGTACATATTTTCAGACTACAATGCTATGAAACTCAAAATCAACCACAAGAAAAAAATTGGAAAGGTAACAAATACTTGGAGACTAAAGAACATCCTCCTATAGAATGAATGGGCTAACCAAGAAGTTAAGGAAGAAATTAAAAAGTACATGGAAGCCAACAAAAAATGACAACACCACAGCCTCAAGCCTGTGGGACACAACAAAGGCAGTCATAAGAGAGAAGTATATAGCAATCCAGGCTTTCCTAAAGAAGGAAGAAAGATCTCAAAGAAACAATCTAACCTTACACCTCAAAGAACTGGGGAAAAAACAGCAAAGAAAAACCCCAAACCAGTAGGGGCACCTGGGTGGCTCAGTCGGTTAAGCGTCCGACTTCAGCTCAGGTCATGATCTCACGGTTCGCGGGTTCGAGCCCCACGTCGGGCTCTGTACTGACAGCCAGCTCAGAACCTGGAGCTGGTTTCGGATTCTGTGTCTCCTTCTCTCTCTGACCCTCCCCTGCTCTCTCTCTCTCTCTCTCTCTCTCTCTCTCAGAAATAAATAAAAAATATTTTTTTTAAAAAACCCCAAACCAGTAGAAGACAGGAAATAATAAAGATTAGAACAGAAATCAAGACTATCAAAAAAAAAAAAAAAGTCGAACAGATCAATGAAACCAGAAGTTGGTTCTTTGAAAGAATTAACAACATTGATAAACCACTAGCCAGGGTGATCACAAAGGAAAAGGACCCAAATAAAATCAAGAATGAAAGAGGAGAAATCACGACCAACACAGCAGAAATACAAACAATAATGAGAATATTATGAGCAATTATACACCAATAAAACGAGCAATCTGGAAGAAATGGACTAATTCCTAGAAACATATAAACTATCAAAACTGAAAGAGGAAGAAATAGAAAATTTGAACAGACCCATAGTCAGTAAAGAAATCGAGTTAGTCATTCAAAAATCTCCCCAAAAACAAGAGTCCAGGGCCAGATAGCTTTCTAGGGGATTTCTACCAAATATTTAAAGAAGAGTTAACACCTATTCCCTAGAAATAGAGAAAAAAATAGAAATGGAAGGAAAGCTTTCAAACTCTTTCTATGAAACCAGTGTTACCTTGATTCCAAAACCAGACAGAGACCCCACTAGAAAAGAGAACAATAAACCAATCTCCTTGATGAACATCGACTCAAGAATACGCAACAAGATATTAGCCAACGAGATCCAACAGTACATTAAAAAAATTATTCACCACGACCAAGTGGATATATACCTGAGATCCAGGGCTGGTTCAATAGCCACAAAAATAATCAATGTGAATCATGACATCAATAAAAGAAAGGACAAGAACCACATGATCCTCAATAGATGCAGAGAAAACATTTGGCAAAATATAGCATCATTTCTTGATAAAAACCCTCAAGAAAGTAGGGATAGGAGGATCAAACCTTGAAATCATAAAAGCCATATATGAAAGACCCAATACTAATATCCTCAATGGGGAGAAACTGAGAGCTTTCCCCCTAAGGTCAGGAACAAGACAGCGATGCCCACTCTCGCCACAGTTATTCAACATAGTATTGGGCGTCTTAGCCTCAATCAGACAACACAAAGAAACAAAAAGCATACAAATTGGCCAGAAGGAGGTCAAACTTTCACTCTTCGCAGATGACATGATACTCTATATGGAAAACCCAAAAGAATACACCAAAAAACTGCTAGAACTGATCCATGAATTCAGCAAAGTGACAGGATATAAAATCAATTCACAGAAATCGGTTGCATTCCTATACGCCAACAATGAAGCAACAGAAAGATAAATCAAGGAATCCATCCCATTTACAATTGCACCGAAACTCATAAAATACCTAGGAACAAATCTAACCGAAGAAGTGAAAAATATATACACTGAAAACTATAGAAAACTTATGAAGGAAATTGAAGGAGACACAAACACAAAAAAAGGAAAAATATTCCATGCTCCTGGATAGGAAGAACAAATATTGTTAAAATGTCAATACTATCCAAAGCAATCTACATATTCAATGCAATACCTACCAAAATAACACAAACATTTTTCACAGAGCTAGAACAAACAACCCTAAAATTTGTATGGAAACAGAAAAGACCCCGAATGGCCAAAGCAATCTTGGAAAAACAAACAAACCAACAAAGCAGGAGGCATCACAATCCCGGACTTCAAGCTGTATTACAAAGCTGTCATCATCAAGACAGTATGGTACTGGCACAAAAACAGACACATAGATCAAAGGAACAGAATAGAGAACCCAGAAATAGACCCACAAGCATATGGCAAACTAATCTTTGACAAAGCAGGAAAGAATATCCCAGGGAAAAAAGACAGTCTCTTCAGCAAGTGATTCTGGGAAAACTGGACAGCGACATGCAGAAATATGAACCTGGACCTTCCTTACACCATACACAAAAAGGAACTCAAAATGGATAAAAGACATAAATGTAATACAGGAAGGCGTTAAAATCCTCGAGGAGAAAGCAGGCTAAAACCTCTCTGACCTTGGCCGCAGCAAGGTCTCTGGAGGCAAGGGACACAAAAGCAAATATGAACTACTGGGACCTCATCAAAATAGAAAGCTTCTGCCCAGTGAAGGAAACAATCAGCAAAACTAAAAGACAACCAATGGAATGGGAGAAGTATTTGCAAATGACATATCAAATAAAAGGTTAGTATCCAAAGTCTATAAAGAATTTATCAGAGGAGGCAAGATGGCGGAGAAGTAGGGAGCTCGTACATGTCACTCGCCCCCATCTCTCACACGGAGAAGGCCTGAAGTCACAGGAACCCTTACAGAATCCAGGAGTTTGGGAGGAAAAGGAGACAGAGTCCGCTGAGAAAACCTTACAGCGTGAGTGCAAACTGGGGAAGATAAAATCAGACCAGGATCGGAGACGGGGGGGGGGATCCCCTTTGCAGGGAGCCGCTGTGAGTCTAGGGGGAAAAAGAGTGGCTAAAACTGCTCAAGACACTGTCCCTGCCGCTGGAGAAGAGAAAAACCTCCACTCAGGACACAGAGGAACCCGGTTTCCTGCTGTCCAGCTGACCCTAGGCTGGACGCAC
>NW_027533077.1:0-491 GCF_008692635.1 Crocuta crocuta | reverse complement strand
AAACCAACTTGACAATAAACTATTTGTAAAAAAAAAAAAAAGTTCTTTAAAAATAAAAATAAATAAAAACAAAACAAAACAAAAAAATCTCCCAACAAATAAGAGTCCTGGGTCAGAGGCTTCCCTGGGGAATTCTACCAGACATTTAAAACAGAATCAATACCCATTCTTCTCAAGCTATTCCAAAAAATAGAAATCGANAAACTTCCAGACCCATTTTATGAAGCCAGCCTCACTCGGATTCCCAAGCCAGACAGAGATCCAGCAAAAAAAGAGAACTACAGGCCAATATCCTTGATGAATGTAGATGCAAAAATCCTCCACAAGATACTTGCAAATCGAATCCAACAGCACATAAAAAGAATTATCCACCAAGATAATTCTTGGGTTACAGGGCTGGTCCAACATTCGCAAATCAATCAACGTGATCCATCACATCAACAAATGAAAAGACAAAAATCATATGATCCTGTCGATAGATGCAGAAAAAG
>NW_027533076.1:0-519 GCF_008692635.1 Crocuta crocuta | reverse complement strand
ATAGATATTGGATACTATCCCTTTATCTGATATGTCATTTGCAACATTCTATTCCCATTCCATCGGTTGCCTATTAGTTTCATGGATTGTTTCCTTTGCTGTGCAGAAGCTTTTCATCTTGATGAGGTCCCAATAGTTCATTTTTGCTCTTGATTCCCTTGCTTCTGGGGATGTGTCATGTAAGAAATTGCTGGGATTGAGGTCAAGGAGGTTNTTGAGGTCAAGGAGGTTGTTTCCTGCTTTCTCCTCTAGGGTTTTGATGGTTTCCTGTCTCACATTCAGGTCCTTTATCCACTTTGAGTTTATTTTTGTGTATCATGTGTGAAAAGGATCTAGTATCATTCTTCTGCATGTTGCTGTCCAGTTCTCCCAGCACCATCTGTTAAAGAGGCTGTCTTTTTTTCATTGGACACTCTTTCCCGCTTTGTCAAAGATTAGTTGGCTGTGTACATTTGGGTCCAATTCTGAGTTCTTAACTCTATTCCATTGGTCTATGTGTCTGTTTTTGTGCCAATACCA
>NW_027533075.1:0-561 GCF_008692635.1 Crocuta crocuta | reverse complement strand
CCACCAACGGCGTAGGAGGGTGCCCGTTTCTCCACATCCTCGCCAAAGTCTAGAGTCTTCTGATTTACTCATTTTATCCAATCTGACTGGCATGAGGTGGCATTTCAGTGTGGCTTTGATTTGTATTTCCCTGATGAGGAGGGATGCTGAGCATCGTTTCGTGTGTCTCTTGGCCATCTGGATGTCCTCTTNTCTTTGGAGAAGTGTCTGTTCATATCTTCTGCCCATTTCTTTACTGGGTTTTTTTTGTTTTTCGAGGGTGGAGTTTGGTGTGTTCCTTAAAGATTTTGAATATTAACCCTTTATCTGATATGTCATTTGCAACTATCTTTTCCCATTCCGTTGGTTGCCTATGAATTTTGTGGATTGTTTCCTTTGTGGTGCAGAAGCTTTTAATCTTGATGAGGTCTCAATCATTTATTTTTGCTCTTGATTCCCTTGCTTTTGGAATGTGTCAAGTAAGAAGCTGCAGAAGCTGCTGCGGTGGACGTCAAGCAGGTTGTTTCCTGCTTTGTCCTTTGATAGTTTCCTGTCTCACGTTCAGGTCCTTTATCCATTTTG
>NW_027533074.1:0-828 GCF_008692635.1 Crocuta crocuta | reverse complement strand
CTTGAAATAGGTCTGGAGTGCAATGTACTTTCCTCTTAGGATTGCCTTTTCTGCATCCCGTAGAGTTTGGATTGTTGTATTTTCATTTTCATTTGTTTCCATATATATTTTCATTTCTTCCTTAATTGCCTGATTGGCCCATTCGTACTTTAGTAGATTGTTCTTTGACCTCCATGTTTTTGGAGGTTTTCTAGACTTCTTCCTTTGGTTGATTTCAAGTTTTATAGCATTGTGATCTGAAAGTGTGCATGGTATGGTCTCAATTTTTTTTTATATTTATGGAGGGCTGCTTTATGTCCCAGTGTGTGATCTATCTTGGGGAATTTGCCATGCCCACTTGAGAAGAAAGTGAATTTCATAGCCTCAGTTTGTAGAGTTCTAAATACATCTGTCAAATCCATCTTGTCCAATGTATCATTCAAGTCCATTGTTTCTTTTTTTTTTTAATTTTTTAAAATGTTTTTTATTTATTTCTAGGAGAGAGAGAGAGAGAGACAGCGTGAGCAGGGGAGGGTCAGAGAGAGAGGGNTGAAATAGGCTCCAGGCTCTAAGCTAGCAGTCAGCACAGAGCCCTACGCGGGGCTCGAACCCACGAACCGCGAGATCATGACCTAAGCGAAAGTCGGACGCTTAACGACTAAGCCACCCAGGCGCCCCTCAAGTCCATTGTTTCTTTTGTGATTTTCTGTCTAGTTGGTCTGTCCATTGCTGTAAGTGGAGCGTTCAAGTATCTTGCAATTAGCATATTCCTATCCATAATATCGTTTCTCTTTGTGATTACGTTTTTATATATTTAGGTGCTCCCATATTTGGTGCATAGGCATTTAT
>NW_027533073.1:362-824 GCF_008692635.1 Crocuta crocuta | reverse complement strand
CATTAGATAATAATTACAGGGTCTATCCATCAGGAAGAACTAAAAATCATTAATGTCTATGCACCGAATATGGAAGCACCTAAATATTTAAAACAATTAATCACAAACAGAAACAAGCTTATAGATAAGAATGTGCTAATAACATGGGACTTTAATACTCCGCTTACAACAATGGATAGGTCAACCAGAAAGAAAATCTCTAAAGAAATAATGGACTTGAAAGACACATTGGACCATTTGGATCTGAGAGATATATTCAGAATTCTACATCCTGATGTCAGAGAATTCACTCTTTCTCAAGTGCGCATGGCACATTCTCCAAGATACATCACATACTGGGACATAAAGCAGCCCTCAATAAATATAAAAGAAGTGAGATCATACCATGCACACTGTCAGATCATAATGCTTTGAAATTTGAAATCAATCACAGGAAGGAGTCTGGAAAACCTCCAAAAACAT
>NW_027533073.1:0-301 GCF_008692635.1 Crocuta crocuta | reverse complement strand
GGAAACAAATGAAAATGAAAATACAACAATCCAAACTCTATGGGATGTAGCAAAGGCAATCCTAAGAGGAAAGTACATTGCACTCCAGGCCTATTTCAAGAAATTAGAAAAAGCACAAGTGCAAAATCTAACAGCTCACCTAAAGGAACTAGAGGCAGAGCAACAACAGCTCCCTAAACCCAGTAGAAGAAGAGAAATAGTAAAAACCCAAGCAGAAATAAACAACATAGAGAGCAAAGAAACAAATGAACAGATACATGAAACCAAGAGTTGGTTTTTGGAAAAAATAAACAAAATTGAC
>NW_027533072.1:0-494 GCF_008692635.1 Crocuta crocuta | reverse complement strand
TTTTGATTTGTATTTCCCTGATGAGGAGGGATGCTGAGCGTCATTCCGTGTGTCTGTTGGCCATCTGGATGTCCTCTTTGAAGAGGTGTCTGTTCATGTCTTCTGCCCATTTCTTCACTGGATTGTTTGTTTTTCGGGTATGAAGTTTGGTGAGTTCCTGTTATATTTTGGATACTAGCCCTTTATCTGATATGTTTTTTCTGACTATCTTTTCCCATTCCATCGGTTGCCTATTAGTTTTATGGATTGTTTCCNTTAGTTTTATGGATTGTTTCCATTGCCGTGCAGAAGCTTTTAATCTTGATGAGGTCCCAATAGTTTATTTTTGCTCTTGATTCCCTTGCCTTTGAGGATGTGTCAAGTAAGAAATTGCTGCAGTGGAGGTCAAGGAGTTGTTGCCTGCTTTCTCCTCTAGGGTTTTGATACTTTCCTGTTTCACATTCAGTTTCATCCATTTTGAGTTTATTTTGTGCATGGTGTGAGAAAATGATCTA
>NW_027533071.1:0-889 GCF_008692635.1 Crocuta crocuta | reverse complement strand
CCTACATGCAGTACTTTTAATGGCAATGTAATGGACGTCATCTTCTTTTCAGGCCTGATGCCCTAAAAAAGCAGTTGAAACATTGGATTCTTCAGAAACCAATGAGTTTCCTTGTGAGTATGATTCTGTTTCTGCCCTCGTCATAAGTAAATGGCACCGCCTAATGTTTGTTATGTCCAAGAGGCAGTGTTCATTTCATTCCTTATATGGAGCTTGCATTTGACTTACAGTAGGTCAGCTTTTACAAAACTTTCATTGTACTCTCTTTCAAAATGTAGCTTCCGAGGGGCACCAGGGTAGCTCAGTTTGTTAAGCCTCCAGCTTTCCTCTAGTCATCTCACAGTTCATGATTTTAGGCTCTGTACTGACAGCTGAGAGCCTGGAACCTGCTTTGGGTATTCTTTCTCTCTCTTGCCCCCTTTCTCTCCCCTTCTCCCCACCCCACCTCACAATCTGTCTCTCTCTCTTTCTCTCTGTCTCAAAAATAAACATTGAGAAATGAGANAAAAATAAAAAACTTATCCACCCCCCAAACAAACAAAGACAAAACTGTTCACATCCGTATTGAAAATTATGGGCTTTTCCATAGTTTCTATACATACTGGAAACAGGGTTTTTGGCACCTGTCTTATATTCATGTTTCAATGTATTGTCTGACACATAATTTTGCTGAGAATTACAGCATTCCATCATTTAGTAACTGCTTATTGACAGCCTAATGCACGCTGGACATGTATTACATCATACAATATGATCAGGTACACTAACCACCACCATTGCCACCACTGTCTTACTCTTGTTGAAGCTTCTATCTGACTGGAACAGTAGAGAAGTTTTACCATAAGTGCACAGGTGTTAAAAGCTATGGAGGAAAAGTCAGAGCAGTGGG
>NW_027533070.1:0-1054 GCF_008692635.1 Crocuta crocuta | reverse complement strand
TAAGTAGTTGCATTGGGGATATAAGAAAGTATATGAATATTTTGTTACAGTCTCTATGGATGAGCATTAGAAAACTATGTATATACTGGGATGGGAGATCATTTACTTACTTAGAGGAATGCATTGAGGAGAAGGGAACCAGCCATCCTCTGTACAGTTCATTACAGTCTGCCCATTTTGAAGACTGTAGCCAGATTTGCAGGTAACTTTTACAGATTCACCTTGTAAATGTCTGACTACTCGATTTGGAGACTCTCCATTTTGCAAANAAACGATCAAAAATACATTCTCCTAAAAATCATGAAAATAGTAACAAAACTGTTTTAAATTCCTAAGTTTTGTGAAATTAGCAAATTAAAAATTATATGTAGAAAATTTAAACTCTAATGCATAAATATCCAGACCTAAAGCTACTACCAAATGTTGAAATAAATCAATGTTCAATATTATTTGTCTTCATTTTTATAATTAAACTATGTGTGAATGCTATAGTTATTTTCAGAAAGCCTCTATCTTTATCTTTAGTGTGAATTTTAAGAAGAACTCTTCATAAAAGGAAAAACTTATTATATTGGTTGTTTTGCTCATAACATTCATCCTTTGGCCTTAGTTTCATCATATTAAGCCTAATTGTATTCACTTATGTGATTTCCCCCTCTAGGACTTGTAATACTTATACATATAGAATTTTATAAAGGTTACCTACTGCGGCATGGTACTGCTGGTGACCATCCTTCTCGTGTGCAATAAATATATTCCCAGTGCTGTTTTGAAACAGTCACAAAATTGGGATGACACGAATAGTAATATCTGCTCCCTACAGATACTGGAAAGTCTTGTCTATAGGAAGATTCATAGTACAGACTTCCATGTTTTATTTCCGGAAAATCACAACGTTTCCCTTGCAATAAAAACAAAATAAACAAAAACAGTATGAATGATGTTATACCTTAAGAAAAAAATGCGAAATGAATTGTTTCATTGGCGAATTATATCCTCTTATTAGCAAATCTTCACTCATTGCAGCAGGTGTCCTGGGATAAGAAAAGTGGTA
>NW_027533069.1:350-551 GCF_008692635.1 Crocuta crocuta | reverse complement strand
GCCCAGAATCGCTGTGGCATCTGCAGATTCCTTTATCCTCCCCTGAGCAGAGGCTGTCTCTGCGCCCAGACCATGGCTTCCCCCGCCTGCTGCCCTTTGGAGACCCTGGGCTTTGTCTCTCCTCTTTCCCGGGCAGTCTCCAGCCAGAAGCACTCTCGGGCTTCATTCAGAAAGCTGTCCCCAGGCTCTGCCTTCCTCTCC
>NW_027533069.1:0-287 GCF_008692635.1 Crocuta crocuta | reverse complement strand
CTAAACTTTGTGCGTGTCTGCCCCTGGCTCCGCCCTTTGCCGGCTGGGTAACGGTGGGCAGGCCCCTTCATCCAGCCTCACGTGTGGGAGGGACAGTGCCAGCCCGGTCTGCTGGGACATTGCGGGGTCTCGGGGGGAAGGTCCCACAGTGGCAGGGGAGACGCCGCTTGCTCCGCTGGAGAGGGCCGCGTGAGGCCTGGTATACAGTATGTGCTCAGTAATTGCAGCTGCATTGTGGCTGCTCTCTCTCCACCCAGCCTAGGTGGGGGTGAGGCAGGCAGGGGAGG
>NW_027533068.1:0-472 GCF_008692635.1 Crocuta crocuta | reverse complement strand
ATTAAGAATTCTATTTTATGTTATTGAAGTGAAACACAAAATGAAACAAAAAGATTAATGTAAAGGAAGAGGAAATATCTAAAAGATAATGCAAATTTAAAGGAATAAAAGATGTACTTACATTAGTACAATCTGACATTTAAAAAATGACATTGAGGAGCACCTGGGTGGCTCAGTCGGTTAAGCGTTCCACTTTGGCTCAGGTCATGAGCTCGTGGTCTGTGCGTTTGAGCCCCACGTCGGGCTCTGGGCTGATGGCTCAGAGCCTGGAGTCTGCTTCAGATTCTGTGTCTCCCTCTCTCTCTGCCCTCCCATGCTCGTGCTCTGTCTCTCTCTCTCTGTCTCTCAAAACTAAATAAACATTTAAAAAAATTTTAAACTCTTGAATGCTGAGAACAAACTGAGGGTTGATGGGGGTGGTGGAGGGGGAAGGGGGATGATGGGGATGGAGGAGGGCACTTGTGGGGATGAG
>NW_027533067.1:0-531 GCF_008692635.1 Crocuta crocuta | reverse complement strand
CTTTTTCTATAATTGTATCTTCTAAATCACTTATTCTCCTTTCTGGCTCCTTAATCCGTGCATTGGATGCCTCCAGTTTATTATGTATCTCATTTATCCCATTTTTTAATTCACCATAACTATTTTTAGGCTCCATATTGTTTGTAGCCATAGTTTCTCTGATGTCTTTCATGCTTTTGTCAAGTCCGGCGATTAATTTTNGCGATTAATTTTATGATTATTATTCTAAATTCTTATTCAGTTATGTTGCTTATATCTGCTTTGAGCAATTCTCTAGCTGTCATTTCTTCCTGGAGTTTCTTTGGAGGAGAGTTCTTCTGTTTCGTCATTTTGGTTAGCTTTCTATCTCTTGTTAATTTTAAAAGGTTGTTGTACACACGGCCCCTGCAAGTTCTGCTGCATTAGAGAGGTCTCTTTTGACTGTTTAGGGCCTGTCTGTTCAGGAAGTGTTCTTCGGATGGTATCTCTTGGTTTCTCTTGTGGAGTGTTTTGTTATTTTGTTTCCCTACTGGTAGTGGTATTTGGGACTCT
>NW_027533066.1:0-542 GCF_008692635.1 Crocuta crocuta | reverse complement strand
GAGAAGTAAGGAGCTCCGTACTTGCACTCGCGCCCATACCTCACAAGGAAAAGATCTGAAGCTATTGGAAACCTTACGAAACCTTAGAGAATGGGAGAAAAAGGATGCAGAATCCACTGAGAACGCCTTCTAACGTGAGTGTGAACTGCGGAAGATAAAATCGGGCCGGGATCAGAGACTCCAGGGTCAGAGGCGATCCCCCTCTGTGGGGAGTGAGAGGGGAAAAAGAGAGAGTCCAAAACAGAAAAACCTCTNCCGAAAAAGAAAAACCTCTGCTCAGGGGAAAAACCTCCGCTCGGGGCATAGAAACACCCTGCGCACCAAATACTTACACGTCAGGTCCCCTCACGCCAACTGGTCCCGGAGGGGCTGAGCGCACAGACTGCTTCTTTGTTCTGTCTCCTGGCTGAGTGGGCTTCTAGAGTAGCAGCGCGCCTGCCGCCATTGTCCTCCTAGCGGGCTTGGGCCCCTGGAAGAGCCGCGGGTGGACACCGCGCGTCCGCGCTCCTGGCTGGCTGGAACTCTAGAGGGAAGGCAAAAAG
>NW_027533065.1:0-2723 GCF_008692635.1 Crocuta crocuta | reverse complement strand
TGACAGCTCAGAGTCTGGAGCCTGCTTCTGATTCTGTGTCTTCCTGCCTCACTGCCCCTCCCTGGCTTGCATTGTCTATCTCTCTCTTTCCCTCTCTCTCTCTCTCTCTCTTTGTCTCTGACTCTGTCTCTCTCTCAAAAGTAAATAAACATTAAAATTAAAAAAATTTTTTTGATGTCTTTTGTGTCAAATGTGTTATGTTGTGTGATATATGTTATGTTGTGTATACCCACACACTCACTACCAAGCTTTAGAAAAAAACCTTAATGCACAGTTGAATGTTCCTTCTGTGTCTTTCCATGATCCCTCTGTCTCTGTGGCTTTTCTGCTTATTTTCACTACAGGTATACACCTAAGTGTTGGATAATATTTTGCATATTGTTAAACATGCAAGAGTTTTTGTTTTTGTTTGTTTTTTTTACGTTCTGTCTAGGAGCTGATTCATACCTGAAGGGGAGGTCTTTTCAGCACACATGAGAGAATAAGCTGTTTGTGTGTGGCTGTCACCCTCCTTCCTTCTCATGGCAAACCACTCTGTTGCTTGGGGCTGCCGGTGACATGGCCAGTTCCACACACTGCATTTTTCTGGACCAGTTTGTCACCTGGTGGTTTTTTCTAGCACTCCTGTCTACTAGGTTTCCTTTGGGCCACCCGGCTCTTAGATGCTCCATCTAGTGTCTGTAGAGAATTTAGACATCATTCATTTTCCTTCCATGCCCAGTCCAGAGGCACATGTAAACAACTTCATAGAAACCACTCTACTGGGTCATGCCTTCAGTTTCTATATACACAGTGGCTCAGTGATGGCACAGGCTACGTTGCTCAGTAGCTGCGAGTGACCCCTGACAGGGCCCCAGTGTAGGACACACTGTTGATCATGTTGCAGAGTCCCATTGGAATTGGTGGATTTGAGGAGGGACTTGAGCATGGATACCCACAGATGCCCGAATTGGCTGTCACATTGGTCTAGAAAGTGATAGTGTCTGGGCACCTTACCTTTAGCACCCAGAGAAGATGCTAACCTTTATCTGCTTTATTTAGGTTTATTGATTGGATACTTTGGCTAAATCTTTGGTAATATGTAACATCTTTGATACATAGGAGACTGGAAACCTCAAACTTGTCACCTGAATTTAATTTCTTTGCTGTTTTGACGCACCTTGTATTTTAGGTATTTGGAAGTATGTAACTTTTTGGCCTGCATCTTCCAGGATTTGGAAGGTTCTCAGCTATTTTGTTTTATTTTGTTTTTATTTCTTTTATCAGTGCAAAAGTATTACATATAGACATTTTTTTTTAAGTAGGCTTTATACCCAATGTGGAATCCAGCACACGGGTTAAACTCATGACCCTGAGGTCAAGACCTGAGCTGAAATCAAGAGTCAGACACTTAACAGCCTGAGCCACCCAGGTGCCCCTACATATAGACAGTTTTTAAGGTGCTGTGAAATTTTGAAAACTATCCGGAGTGTTACTCACCAAAGGAAATTACTGTTAATATTTGTGTGCTCTTTTCAAGTTATTTTTTCTTCCTTACTATGATGATAGAAACAACATTGACATCCTACATTTAAAAGCTAATAATTTTTGTGATTACAGTAATAGTATGTGTTCACTATAAAATACTTAGAAAATACTGAAATGCATACGATATTTAAATCCAGTGTCTGACTATTCAGATAAACCACATTAAAACTTTATACTTACATATTTCTTCGGGGCCTCATTAAAAAATAAATGTAATCACAAAAGTAATAAATGTTCATTTAAAAATATAGATAACACAGAATTATGAGCAAATAAATACAATTCCTTTTTAGTACGATTTTCCCCTAAAATTCTTCAAGGTGTAGCTTCTTTAAAGTTTGCTATATATTCTCCCAGATCTTTCTGTGCATTATACTATCTTAGAGAAAGAGAGATAGCAAGAGCTGGGGAGAATCTTAAGCAGGCTCCATGCCCAGCATGGAGCCCAAGATAGGGCTCGATCTCACGACCATGAGATCATGACCTGAGCCAAAATCAAGAGTCAGACGCTCAACTGAGCCACCCAAGTGCCCCTTTTCAGATGGTTTAAGTTAAGGATCTTAAAATGGGAAGACTATTTTGGATTATCTGGGGGAGGGCTCCAAATGCCATCACATGTGTCCTTATAAGAGAGAAGCAGAGGGGGATCTGACCCCCACACAGAAGAGAACATCACGATGTGAAGACAAGTGGAGGAAGATTGAAGACGTGGGCCTGGGGTGGGGGTGGGGGTGGTCACAAGCCCAAGAAAGCCGGCAGCCACCAGATGCTGGTAGAGGCGCCACCTGCTTCTCTCCTAGCGCCTCCAGAAGGAGTGAGGCCCTGTCAATGCTTTCACTTCAACCCAGTGATACGGATTCCAGACTCCAGGCCTCTGACACTGTAGGGCAAGGAATTTCTGTTGTCATCAGCCATCGAGTTTATAGTCATTTCTTACAGCAGCCGCAGNGTTGCCAGTTATTCAGTTCTTAATATATTAAAAAAAAAAATGGGGGCGCCTGGGTGGCTCAGTCGGTTAAGCCTCCGACTTCAGCTCACATCATGATCTCATAGTTCGTGGATTTGAGCCCCGATGGTGTGGAGCCTACTTGGGATTCTCTCTCTCTCTCTGCCCTCCCTGACTCATGCTTTCTTTCTCTCTCAAAATAAATAAATAAAATTTTTAAATTTTTTATTTATTTCTGAGAGAGAGAGAG
>NW_027533064.1:904-1157 GCF_008692635.1 Crocuta crocuta | reverse complement strand
AACTGATTCAATTTCCTCACTAGTTATGGGTCTGTTCAGATTTTCCATCTCTTGCCATAGAAATTTTGGTAGTATGTGTGTGTTTAGAAATGTGTCAATTTTTCCAGGTTGTCCAGTTTGTTGGTATATAATTTTTCATAGTATTCATTGATAATTGCTTGTATTTCTGAAGAATTGGTTGTCATAAGTCCATTTTCATTCATGATTTTGTCTATTTGGGTGCTCTCTCTTTTCTTTTTGAAGAAGCCTAGCT
>NW_027533064.1:0-895 GCF_008692635.1 Crocuta crocuta | reverse complement strand
GCTAGAGGTTTATCAGTTTTGTTTAATTTTTCCAAAGAACAACTCTTGGTTTCATTTATCTCATCAAGTGTTTTTGTTTTCTTTTGGTTTCTGTATTGTTTATTTCTTCCCTGATTTTTATTATTTCTCTTCTTCTGCTGGGTTTGGGGTGTTCTTGCTGCTCTGCTTCTAGTTCCTTTAGATGTGCTGTTAGATTTTGTTTCTGAAATTTTTCTAGTTTCTTGAAATAGTCCTGGAGTACAATGTACTTTCCTCTTAGGATTATCTTTGCTGCATCCCAAAGAGTTTTGATTTTTGTGCTTTCATTTTCATTTGTTTCTATATATTTTTAAATTTCTTCTCTAATTCCCTGATTGGCCCATTCGTTCTTTAGTAGGGTGTTCTTTAACCTCCATGTATTTGGAGGTTTTCCAGATATTTTCCTGTAGTTGATTTCAAGTTTCATAGCATTGTGATCTGAAAGTGTGCATGGTATGATCTCAATTCTTTTATATTTATTGAGGGATGCTTTATGACCCATTATGTGATCTATCTTGCAGAAGGCTCCACACGCACCTGAGAAGAAAGTGGATTTTGTAGCTTGGGATGTAGAGTTCTAAATATATCTGTCATATCCATCTCTTCCAATGTGTCATTCAGGTCACATGTTTTTTATTGATTTTCTGTCTAGATGATCTATCCATTGCTGTAAGTGCTGTATTACAGTTCCCAATTATTAGCACATTCTTATAAATAAGATTGTTTCTGTTTGTGATGTTTTATATATTTGGGTGCTACCAAATTTGGTGCATAGACGTTTATAATTGTTAGCTCTTGCTGATGGATAGACCCTGTAATTATGTTTTTTTATTTTTATTTTTTTACAGATAGTTTATTGTCAAATTAGTTTCCACAT
>NW_027533063.1:0-549 GCF_008692635.1 Crocuta crocuta | reverse complement strand
GCTGCAGTAGAAACGAAGATACTTAAGACTGTCCTCAGCAGACATCGTCACACTTTTTTTTTTAATGTTTTATTTATTTCTNGAGAGAGAGAGACAGCGTGAACAGGGGAGGGTCAGAGAGAGAGGGAGACACAGAATCCAAAACAGGCTCCAGGCTCTGAGCTGGCAGCACAGGGCCAGACATGGGGCTCGAACCCACGAACTGTGAGATCATGACCTGAGCCGAGGTCAGACACTTAACCAACTGAGCCACCCAGGCGCCCCTCGTCACACGTTTCAGAAGTGTGCTACCAGCACCCCTTTCCCCTGCTGACATATCACTGTGGATCCCTCTGCTCTCTGAGGACCGGATCCCTGCACCTCACTGCTGACCACAAGGCAGTTCTCGGATGGGCTCTTTGGTTTTATGACAGTTTACGATAACTGGGATCGTTAGGGATTAGGTGTGTCATGGTAACCCAGCTACTGGGTCGACAGCACGCTCTTCCTCCCTTGTCGCAACATAGTTCTTGGAAACTCATACCTCGTTTTATATCCCAAGGATGTGGT
>NW_027533062.1:0-510 GCF_008692635.1 Crocuta crocuta | reverse complement strand
ATGCTCCAATCAAAAGACATAGGGTAGCAGAATGGACAAAAAACCCCCCAAATCCATCTATTTGCTCTCTACAAGAAACTCATTTTAGACTGGAAGATACCTTCAGATTAAAAGTAAGGGGATGGACATATCTATNTCTATCATGCTCCTGGAAGTCAAAAGAAAGCTAGAGTAGATATACTATATCAGACAAACTGGACGTTAAATTAAAGACAATAACAAGAGATGAAGAAGGGCATTAGATAATCATTACAGGGTCTATCCATCAGGAATAACTAACAATCATAAATGTCTATGCACCGAATATGGGAGACCCTAAATATTTAAAACAATTAATCACAAACAGAAACAAACTTATAGACAAGAATGTGCTAATAACAGGGAACTTTAATACTCTGCTTACAGCAATGGATAAGTTAATCAGACAGAAAAATCACTAAAGAAACAATGGACTTGAAAGACACATGGAACAGATGGATCTGACAGATATATTTAGAACTCTACATCCTG
>NW_027533061.1:0-615 GCF_008692635.1 Crocuta crocuta | reverse complement strand
CAGAAACACTTACCTGGAGTGGATAGGTAGGTGACAAATTGAAGGGCACCTGTTGGGTGTGTGTCTTGGAGAGGAAGGCAGTGGGAAAGATGGGAATCATGGCGATTGCCAGGGTCAAGAAGGTTTTACGCGAGGGAGAAGCTGCTTGTCTTTTAACATCCCCGTGCCCCTCCTTTCCCCATTTATGTTTTCATTTTTGTTTGCTTGTTTCAAATGCCTTCTGCTCTCTCTGTGAGATTGTGGGAATGAGGGAGCAGAAGCGTATTCGAAGAGTCCTCTGTTCTTTCATAAATGCTCTTTTAGAGTTGCGAGCTATCATACTTATCTCGGCACCTATGTAAAGGACTTGTTTCTTCTGTGACGTAGTGTATTTAACAAATCATTGAGAAATGCTTTCCTTTGTGTTTCATGTCTGCAATCCCAGCTTCAGGATGGGTTGTATTGTTGGAGAAACTGAAGCTAACGAAACAGATTTTTTTTTGCTGGTGAAATTTCCAGTTTTCAAATAACAAACCATGACCATCATTGATGGTAGAAAATGGCTGATGTGTTTGCACACTTTTCATGTACATTTAATTTTGTGTTTGCAATGAATTATATCCTGAATTCTTAGAA
>NW_027533060.1:0-531 GCF_008692635.1 Crocuta crocuta | reverse complement strand
TATATGCACAACTTGGATGGATCCAGAGACTAATGCTCAGTGATATAAACCAAGTTTATCTGCTGCCTAATTATATGATAATTGGTGGGGTTTTGGGATGATGGGGTTTCAGTGCTGATGGCAAGGAAAGAATTCTCGAAGACATCTTTGGTGCAAAAAGGTGATTTTATTAAAGCACAGGGACAGGACCTGTGGGCAGAAAGAGCTGTACTGGGGTTGTGAAGAGTGACTGGTTATATATATCATGGAGCTGGGAGAGATAANAGATAAAGTTGAGAGGGAAGTTTCCTAAAAGGATTTCTGTATGCTAAAAAAGACTCACAGATTACTAGAGGCCTAGTTATTATCAAGAGAATGTTGTTTTTACCTCCAGCAAAACATTATCATTAAGATAGAAGGGAGTTCCTGGACATTTAGGCTATTGATAAGGTATTTGTAACCTGATGTTTCCCTGTCTTTCCCTTATTCCTGGACAGCCAAGAGTGCCTGAGGAATGTCACATATCCCACCGGGGGGGGGAGGGGTCGGGAG
>NW_027533059.1:0-499 GCF_008692635.1 Crocuta crocuta | reverse complement strand
ATGGAAGTTAAAGAACACCCTACTAAAGAAAGAATGGGCCAATCACAATTAGGGAAGAAATGAAAAAATATATGGAAACANAACAAATGAAAATGAAAATACAACAAGCCAAACTCTATGGGATGCAGCAAAGTCAGTTCTAAGAGGAAAGTACATTGCACTCCAGGCCTATTTCAAGAAATTAGAAAAATTGCAAGTACAAAATCGAACAGCACACCTAAAACAACTAGAGTGAGAATAACAGGAGCACCACAAACCCAGTAGGAGAAGAGAAATAATAAAAATCAAGGCAGATATAAACAATATACATACCAAAGAAACAGTTGAACAAATCAATGAAACCAAGAGTTGGTTTTTTGAAAAAATAAAGGAAATTGACAAACCTCTAGCCAAGCTTCTCAAAAAGAGAGAGCACTCAGACAAAAGCATTAATCAAAAAGGACATATTACAACGAACACCTCAGAAATACAAGCAATTATCAAGGAATACTATGAAAAA
>NW_027533058.1:0-586 GCF_008692635.1 Crocuta crocuta | reverse complement strand
AGGCCTATTTCAAGAAATTAGAAAAAGCACAAGTACAAATTCTAACAGCACACCTAAAGCAACTAGAGGGGGAGAAACAAGAGCACTCCAAACCCAGTAGGGGAAGAGAAATAATAAAAATCAGGTCAGAAATAAACAAATAGATACCAAAGAAACAGTTGAACTAATCCATGAAACCAAGAGTTGGTTCTTTGAAAAAATAAACAAAATTGACAAACCTCTAGCCAGGCTTCTCANAAAAATAAACAAAATTGACAAACCTCTAGCCAGGCTTCTCAAAAACAAAAGAGAGAGCACCCAAATAGACAAAATCATGAATGAAAACGGACTTACTAGAGCCAACCCCTCAGAAATACAAGCAATTATCAGGGAATACTATGAAAAACTATATGCCAACAAAATGGACAACTTAGAAGAAATGGACAAATTCCTAAACACACTCACTACCAAAATCCACACCGGAAGAGATACAAAACCTAAACAGACCCATAACAAGTGAGGAAATCGAATAAGTTATCCAAAATCTCTCAAAAAATATGCATCTGGGCCAGATGGCTTCCCTGGGGAATTCTACCAGACATTTAAA
>NW_027533057.1:0-568 GCF_008692635.1 Crocuta crocuta | reverse complement strand
AACATTCCATGCTTATGGGTCGGAAGAATAAATATAGTTAAAATGGCATTACTACCCAAGCAATCTACACATTCAATGCAATTCCAATCAAAATTGCACCAGCATACTTCTCAAAACTAGAACAAAGTATCCTAAAATTTGTATGGAACCACAAAAGACCCCGAATAGTCAAAGTAATATTGCAGGAAAAAACCAAAATGGGAGGCATCACCATCCCAGACTTNGACTTTAGCTTCTACTACAAAGCTATCATCGTCAAGACAGTATGGTATTGGCACAAAAACAGACACATAGACCAATGGAATAGAATTGAGAACTCAGAGCTGCACCCAAAGGAATACAGCCAAGTAATCTTTGACAAAGCAGGAAAGAATATCCAATGGAAAAAAGACAGCTTCTTTAACAATGGTGCTGGGAGAACTGGACAGCAACATGCAGAAGAATGAAACTAGATCAATTCCTTACACCATACACAAAAATAAACTCAAAATGGATAAAAGAACCTGAATGTGAGACAGGAGACAATCAAAACCTTAGAGGAGAAAGCAGGAAACAACCTCCTTGACCT
>NW_027533056.1:336-560 GCF_008692635.1 Crocuta crocuta | reverse complement strand
CACGGGTACACATGTGCGTGAAAATTCAAGGGCTGTTCATTTACAGTTTGTTCATGTTGTGATACTGTGTCAATAACAGCTCAGTACAAGAGGGAGGAAAAGTAAAGGAAGACGGAAGTCCGATCAGGTCGCTGGTTTGCGGAAACCCCCGGCCTCTGCAGGCTCTGGGCCTGAGGCTTCTTCTTCTTTTTTTTTTTTTTAAATATTTTTTATTTATTTCTAGG
>NW_027533056.1:0-320 GCF_008692635.1 Crocuta crocuta | reverse complement strand
GAGAGAGAGAGAGAGAGTGAGCGAGCAGGGGAGGTTCAGAGAGAGAGGGAGACACAGAATCTGAAACAGGCTCCAGGAGCTGAGCTGTCAGCACAGAGCCCGACGCCGGGCTCCAACCCACGAACCGTGAGATCATGACCTGAGCGAAAGTCGGACGCTCAACCGACTAAGCCACCCAGGCGCCCCTGGGCCTGAGGCTTCTAACTCCACCTGGCTGCCCGTGCCCGTTTCCTTACCAGGACGTGCTGGGGTTTGGGGGGGCTGGAGGAGCATGGGGGCAGGGAGCGGTGGGGGAGGCCGGGGCTGGCTGGGGAAGGGGC
>NW_027533055.1:0-553 GCF_008692635.1 Crocuta crocuta | reverse complement strand
TCAAGAGCAAAAATGAACTACTGGGACCTCATCAAGATCAAAAGCATCTGCACAGCAAATGTAACAATGAATAGAACTAATGATGCAATGGGAAAAGATAGTTGCAAATGGCATATCGGATAAAGGACTAGTATCATAAATCTATAAGGAAATCACCAAACTCCACACCTGTAAGACAAATAATCCAGTGAAAATATGGGCAGAAGATATGAACAGACACTNTCCAAAGAGGACATCCAGATGGCCAACAGACACAGGAAACGATGCTCAGCGTCCCTGATCATTAGGGAAATACATATCAAAGCCATACTGAGATACCACCTCACGCCTGTCAGAGTGGCTAAAATGAGCAAATCAGGAGACTCTAGATGCTGGCGAGGATGTGGAGAAACGGGCACCCTCCTACACTTTTGGTGGGAATTTAAAGTGGTGCAGCTCCTCTGGAAAACATTGTGGAGGTTCCTCAAAAACTTAACAATAGAAATCCGCTAGGACTCAGCGATAGCAGTGCTAGGAATTTACCCAAGCGATACAGGAGTGCTGATGCCTAGGG
>NW_027533054.1:0-584 GCF_008692635.1 Crocuta crocuta | reverse complement strand
CACCAAAGGCCACCCTCCTGTGCCAGGCTCTGCTTATTTAGTAAATTACATAATAACATAGTGGCTTCTCCTCACCTACGTGTACCAAGTGTGCCGAAAATCTAGGTGTTAAAGTGACACCTGAATTTCTAGTGTAAATAAGATCAGGCTTATTCTTCTCTAGTTTTTCTTTTCTTTTGGGATCAGGCTCATTGTTCACTTCTTTCATTTTCTTTTTTTAAAATTTTTTTATGTTTTATTTATTTCTGAGAGAGAGAGAGAGANGAGACCGCATGAGCAGAGGAGGGTCAGAGAGAGAGGGAGATACAGAATCTGAAGCAGGTTCCAGGCTCTGAGCTAGCTGTCAGCACAGAGCCCAATGCAGGCCTCAAACCCACCAACCGTGAGATCATGACCTGAGCTGATGTCGGACGCGTAACCGACTAAGCCACCCAGATGCCCCTACTTCTTTCATTTTCTACACCTTGTTCCCTCATGCCTTTTTCCTCATCAGTAATCAATTTTTTGTTTCCTTCATTTTTTCTTTGGAATGAGGCTGGTATTTTTCATTCTCTGATATATTTTTTTGGTTCCCTTTCCTTTGC
>NW_027533053.1:0-566 GCF_008692635.1 Crocuta crocuta | reverse complement strand
AAAGCCAGATGCTTAACTGATGAGCCACCCAGGTAACCCATTAACTCTTTCTAATTCTCACTTCAATTCCACTTAAAATCTAATTTTAAACTTGGCCAACTCTTAACAGAGATTATATCACTCATTTCCTAAACTAACGACCTTAAAACTGGAATGATATGAATCCAGTCAATAAAATATAATGCCAAAAGAATTAACTCTATAAGATCNATCTACGTGATCACATCATACGCACGCATGAAAACGGCTCTACTCTTGGAGAATAAAATCTATGTTACATACACTATACTAAAGCATTTTTTTAAATGTTTTATTTATTTCTGAGAGAGAGAGAGAGAGACAGCATGAGCAGGGGAGGATCAGAGAGAGAGGGAGACACAGAATCTGAAACAGGCTCCAGGCTCTGAACTAGCTGGCAGCACAGAGCCCGACACGGGGCTCGAATACATGAACCATGAGATCACCAACTGAGCCACCCAGGCGCCCCTAAAACATTCTTTATCTCCAATCTCCCCCATCGTCAGGGAGTGTATTATAGACTCTAGACACAATGTACATTTCCTTTC
>NW_027533052.1:0-558 GCF_008692635.1 Crocuta crocuta | reverse complement strand
ATAAAGAACGCTGATGTTGGCAATTAAACACCAAGTTGCATAAAGATGATGTGTGTGTATTTCTGTGTGTTCTCTGGTGATGAGAGGGGAGGAAGGGAATGGGGTAAGTGATAGATAAGGGGTGAGGCAAGTATATGAGAAGGGTGGGAGGTGGCATCCTGCAAGTTTGGGGCCCTGACCAGCCAGTCATTAGTTAGCTGAACATTGGGAATAAGGACTAGAGGNGACTGAAGACAAATTTCCCCTATAGCACTTTATCTCACTGGAGATTAAGCAAAGGACTTGTTTCTGTGTGTTTGGGTGGGCCCAAGTGGGGAGAGGGATGATGTGACGGGGTGGCAGTGTGTCATAATGAATCTGATCCCATTTGTGATATTTTACTCCTATTGTGATGCGTACCACTGACAGCCTTATTCCTTCCTCTTTCCCTTCTGCCCCGCAACTGGGCAAGCTGATGAAAACGGCCAGGCAGGAAATAGAAACAAATAGATACGAGCGGCCTTAACCATCAGAACTCTTATGTTGCCCAAACTGTCCATCGCCAAAGCATTCATTGCC
>NW_027533051.1:0-675 GCF_008692635.1 Crocuta crocuta | reverse complement strand
AGTCATTCGGGGGTTATGGAAACAAAGAATGGATATAAAATGTCACTCTGCCTACAACCTGAATTCCTTAAAGGATAAAAAGGAAAATTACATCCATCACATCCCTATTTATAATATCAAGATTATCGAAACAACCTAAATGCTCAAATGATACGGAAATGGTTACATTACATTGAGATCCGCGAACTAAGATATTCAGCAACGAAAAACACTGGCTTCGAAGATGACTATGAAGGTAAACAAACAACAGGCTATACACTTATATAGATTACAGTCCATGCCCATATAGCTACAAGCATGTAGTAAAAAGCCTAGAAAGACCCACACCAAAATAAAATGAGAGTGGTTGTATCGGGCTAAGTATGGGTCACCAATTTAAATTCTCCTGCTTCCTGGGGCATCTGGGTGGCTCAGTCGGTTAAGTGTCCAACTACGGCTCAGGTCATGATCTCACAGTTCATGGGTTCAAGCCCCACATCGGGCCCTGTGCTGATAGCTCAGAGCCGGGAGCCTGCTTTGGATTCTGTGTCTCCCTCTCTCTCTGCCCCACCGTGCAAGTACTCTGTCTCTAAAAAATGAATAACTGTTTAAAAAATTTTTTAATTCTCCTGCTTCCTATTTTCTAAATCTTACAATATAGTCACTATATGTTTATAACCAAAAAAAATTAAGGTT
>NW_027533050.1:0-599 GCF_008692635.1 Crocuta crocuta | reverse complement strand
GAGAATTTTCTTTCTGCATCAGACCCCTCTCATGTTTTAAATCTTTGCCCTCTTCCTGACCTGTATACCTTTGACCTTTATAGTTCGGGTCATTAGGTCAGGATAATGTCTGTATCTTTCAGGTCGGCTTGCTTTGGGACCGTGATGACATGTGCAAAGTCTCGTCACGTTTAGATTTTTTTAAAAATTTTTATTCAACATTTATTTTCACAGAGCCTTATGCAGGGTTAGAACCCACAGGGTGTGAGACCGTGATCTGAGCCAAAGTCGGACACTTAACTGACTGAGACACNCAGGTGTTCCCTAGATTGGTTTTGGATTGAATAACTGAGGGAGAAGGTGGGTGTGCGGCAGGTGATGGGAGTCTTAGGGGCTGTCTTGTAAGTACCGCATGCTAATTGATTGTGCCACTGTGGCTGCAGCTGGGGGCTATTTAGAATTCTGCCTGGCCCAGTGAGGTACTTGATGGGTAAGAAGTTTGACGTTTTAGTTTTGTCTATTTTTGTAAATAGGAGAAGGTCCGTCATGACTGGGGACATGGGAATAGGGAGCTTCGTGAACAGGATGATACATACATAGGTGCCTTGTCAAGGCAGTGA
>NW_027533049.1:0-547 GCF_008692635.1 Crocuta crocuta | reverse complement strand
GAAAGTCGGACGCTTAACCGACTAAGCCACCCAGGCGTCCCACAGAGTCTTCAAGTGTAGCTTCATAAGACTAGAAATCAGGCAGCGGTAGTCCTCCGATTTTGTTCTTTTTCAAAGCCGTTTCAGCTCTTCCAGGACTTGTANACTTGTACATTTCCCTATGATTTTTAGAATTAGCTTGCAATTTCTACAGAAAAGCCTGCTGGGATTTTGATCTGTAAGCCTATTTGCGGAGAACTGAGATCTTAACCATATTGAATCGTCTGATCCATGAATACTTTATATCCCTCCATTTACTTAATTCTCATTTAATTTCTCTCAGGAATATTTTATAGTTTTCAGTGTGCGAGCCTTTTACATCTTTTATCAGATTCATTCCTGAGTGCTTTATATTTCTGATGCTATCATAAATAATATTTTTTAAAATTTCAATTTCTAATTGTTAATTGATAGCTATTAGAGATAAATTATTTTTTGTGTGTATTGATCCTTTATCCTATAAATTTGATTCAACTCATTTATTATTTCTAGTAAACTTTTTTATAAA
>NW_027533048.1:0-636 GCF_008692635.1 Crocuta crocuta | reverse complement strand
AACTAACCATGATCCTTAGAGTCTAAATCTATAATATAATAATAATACTCATTTTATTTTCAGATGGTTTTAAGGCTAATTTGAAAGTATAAGTATAAATATATTCTCCAGATTAAAAATCAAACCAAAACAAAACTTGCATCATAAATTATTCTGATTTTATCTTGTAAGAAACAATGAACTTCAAAGAGGTACAGTAAGTTACTCCTGGCCATATAGGACTAGGAAGAAAGAGAGAATTCAAATTCATTTTGAGGAACCTGAAATTAAGTCCTCTGTTAAGAGCAACCTCAGGCTGCACGTAGCCCCAGTTCCAGGAAAAGCTTCAGCTGAAGCCACCCTCGGACCACCCTCGGATCAGCCAATCAAAAGAAATGTGTAACATTCCTGTTGTCTGAGTCAGGGACTGAGGATTCTTGTCTAAAACCCAACGCGGGCCCTTTGAACTCACCTCATAATTGGTCATTTTCAAAGGATTCTCAAAGGTCATGATTGGGTCCCGCCAAAAGTAACTAACACCTCACAGATACTGAATGGTCAAAACTATTACAAGGGGTGCTGTACTATTGTGATTGGTGTTTATGTGATGATCTATACGTACAATGTGTGCACTGTAACACCCCCGTCCCTTACCCC
>NW_027533047.1:0-546 GCF_008692635.1 Crocuta crocuta | reverse complement strand
GGGGCCGCTGGGGCGGGGCGGGGCGCCTCTGGGGGAGGGGCCGGGGGCGCCCCTGCGCGGAGCAGGGGAAGGGAGGCGCCACTCCGGTCTCGGGCCTCTGCCCCCCCTTAGGGGCCTCCCTGGACTCTGCCCGGAGCGCGCGCACCCCCACAGCTCCGCTCTGCCACGCGGGGCACAGGACGTTTGGGGCGTTGAAATACCTCCTGCAGCCGCTGGGGGGACCCGTCGTGCGCTGTGTGGGCGCAGCTGGGACAGCGGGGTGCCCCCGCCCGCGGACAGTTGACAGCCCCACGTGGGGCTCAGCGGGCGCCCAGAGTCCCCCTAGGGCCCCCCGGTGCCGGGGCGGGGCTGGGGGGTGGGTGTCCACTGAGCCGCACGGGGACCGCGGATCCTTGGCGCTGTGTCCCCGGGCCTTCGTCGGGCTCGGCTCCTGTTGGTGTCCGGAGGGGCGAGCGGGAGACCTCCGTCCCTCCATGAAGGATCGGGGCCCCCGCTCCTCCTGGAGGTGAGAGAGCTGGCCCAGCGCACCAAGGGGCCCCATCCCCC
>NW_027533046.1:0-481 GCF_008692635.1 Crocuta crocuta | reverse complement strand
TGCTCATGGATTGGAAGAATAAATATTGTTAAAATGCCAATACTAACCAAAGCAATTTACACATTCAATGCAATCTCAATCCAAATTGCACCAGCACTTCTCAAAGCTAGAACAAACTACCCTAAAATTTGTATGGAACCGCAAAAACCCCGAATATCCAAAGTAATATTGCAGAAGAAAACCCAAACGGGAGGCATCACCATCCCAGACTTTAGCCTCTACTACAAAGCTATAATCCACAAGACAGTATGGTACTGCCACAAAACCAGACACATAGACTAATGGAATAGAATAGAGAACCCAGAATTGGACCCACCAATGTATAGCCAACTAATCTTTGAAAAGCAGGAAAGAATATCCAATGGGGGGGGAGTCTCTTTAGCAAAAGGTGCTTGGAGAACAAGACAGCAACATGCAAAAAAATGAAATTAGACCCCTTTCTCATTGCCATGTAGTATTCCATTGTATAGATATACCACTT
>NW_027533045.1:244-499 GCF_008692635.1 Crocuta crocuta | reverse complement strand
GCCCCCCCCCCCCTGCCACTGGGCTTGTCATGAGGCAAAGGGGACACGCCGGCCCTGTGACCACAGGGCGCGCCCCCCGAACCCGAGTGACTGGACGGCCTGGACTGCGGCCGAGGACGTTGACCACAAGGCTCATCGCGCTGGAGCGGAGCTGTGGGTCACCCTCCCCGGGGTGCTGACATCGCAGGGGCGGCAGGTGGGAAGCCGCGGGGGGCGGTGCTGGCTTCACCTTCCCGCAAGTCTCGTGGGGGAACC
>NW_027533045.1:0-165 GCF_008692635.1 Crocuta crocuta | reverse complement strand
GGCCCGAGAGCCCCCCGGGCCTCCAGCCCCACCCACAGCCGCCACCACCATCACGAAAGCCTGGAAACGGAGGTGAGGGTGCCCGGCTGTGTTACCAGTTGCCACAGAGCCGCCCGGGACCAGGGTGTCCCCCGGTCGACAGCGGGCCTTTATTTAAAATATCCC
>NW_027533044.1:0-936 GCF_008692635.1 Crocuta crocuta | reverse complement strand
TTGGATTGTTGTATTCTCATTTTCATTTGTTTCCATATATTTTTCGATTTCTTCTCTAATTGCCTGATAGTTCCTTTCGTTTTCTAGTAAGATGTTTTTAGCCTCCATGTTTTTGGGGTTTTCAGACTTCCTTCTGTGATTGATTTCGAGTTTCATAGCATTGTGATCTGAAAGTGTGCATGGTATGATCTCAATTCTTTTATATTTATTGAGTGGTGCTTTATGTCCCAGTATGTGATGTATCTTGGAGAATGTGCCATGCGCACTTGAGAAGAATATGCATTCCCTACTCCCTGGATGTAGAGTTCTAAATATATATGTCAAACCATCTGGTCTAATGTGTCATTTAAGTCCACTGTATCTTCATTGATTTCCTGTCTAGTTGATCTGTCCATTGCTGAAAGTGGAGTATTAAAGTCCCCTGCTATTAGCACGTTCTTATCGATAAGACTGTTTCTGTTTGTGATTATTTTATGTATTAAGTGCTCCCATATTCGGTGCGTAGACATTTATAATTTTTAGCTCTTCCTAATGGATAGACCATTTAATTATTATATAATGCCCTTCGTCATCCCTTGTTACTGTCTTTACTTAAACGTCCGGTTTGTCTGATATAAGTATAGCTACTCCAGTTTTTTCTTGACTTCGGGTAGCATGATAGATATTTCTCCATTCCCTTACTTTAAATCTGAGGATGTCCTCCTGTCTATAATGCATTTCTTGTAAACAGCAAATAGATGGATTTTTTTTTTAATCCATTCTGCTATATTATGTCTTTTGATTGGGGCATTTAGTCCATTTACATTCAGTTTTATTATTGAAATATATGGGTTTAGTGTCATTGTGTCATATGTGGGATTCATCCTTGTGTTGTGTCTCTACCATCTTGCATTCCTTGCAACATTTCCCTCAGAGGGTCCCCCTCAGGATTTCTTG
>NW_027533043.1:342-528 GCF_008692635.1 Crocuta crocuta | reverse complement strand
ATCCCTGTCATGTTCCTGATCTCAGGGGGAAAGCTCTCAGTTTTCGTCCGTTGAGGATGATGTTAGCTGAAGGCTTCTCATAGATGGTTTTTATGATGTTTAAGTAGGTTCCTTCTATCCTGACTTTCTCTAGAGTCTTTATTAAGAAGGGATGCTGTATTTTGTCAAATGCTTTTTCTGCATCTA
>NW_027533043.1:0-282 GCF_008692635.1 Crocuta crocuta | reverse complement strand
TTTGCGAATGTTGAACCAGCCCTGTAACCCAGGAATGAATCCCACTTGATCTTGGTGGATGATTCTTTTTATGTGCTGCTGGATTCGATTTGCAAGGATCTTGTTGAGGATTTTTGCATCCGTGTTCATCAAGGATATTGGCCTGTAGTTCTCTTTTTTTGCTAGATCTCTGTCCTGCTTGAAAATCAGAGTGATGGTGGCTTCATTAAATGAATCCGGGAGTTCTCCTTCGATTTTTATTTTTTGGGATAGCTTGAGAAGAATTGGGATTAATTCTGTTTT
>NW_027533042.1:0-610 GCF_008692635.1 Crocuta crocuta | reverse complement strand
GATTTTGGATATTAACCCTTTATCTGATATCCCATTTGCAACTATCTTTTCCCATTCTGTCGGTTTCCTATTAGATTTGTGGGTTGTTTCCTTTGCCGTGCAGAAGATTTTCATCTTGATGAGGTCACAATAGTTTATGTTTGCTCTTGATTCTTTTGCTTTTGCAGATGTGTTAAGTAAGAAATGGCTGCGGTGGAGGTCAAGGAGATTGTTTCCTACTTTCTTTTCTAGAGTTTTGATGGTTTCCTGTCTCACGTTCAGGTCCTTTATCCATTTTTACTTTATTTTTGTGTATGGTGTGAGANATGGTGTGAGAAAATGATCTAGTTTCATTCTTCTTCATGTTGCTGTCCAGTTCTCCCAGCACCATCTGTTAAAGAGGCTGTCTTTTTTCCATTGGATACTCTTTCCGGCTTTGTCAAAGATTAGTTGGCTGTATACTTTCGGGTCCACTTCTGAGTTCTCAATTCTATTCCATTGGTCTATGTGCCTGTTTTTGTGCCAATACCATGCTGTCTTGATGATGATAGCTTAGTAGTAGAGGCTAAAGTCTGGGATGGTAATATCTCCCGTTTTGGTTTTCTTCTTCAATATTACTTTGGCTATTAGG
>NW_027533041.1:370-578 GCF_008692635.1 Crocuta crocuta | reverse complement strand
GTAGAATTTACATCTACAGAATGGACTAGTTGTGACTGTTTAAGCCAGCTGGTTATCAGAGTTAATCAGGTCAGTGTTCTGGGGAAAAAAGAAAGAAAAGGAAAAAAAAAGGAAGAAGAAAAAAAAGGAAAAAAAATGGGAGGAGGGCAGCTCTCAAGCAGGGATGGGTGTGGTGTGATCCAGTGAGTCAGGCGGGAGTTCTGCCTTG
>NW_027533041.1:0-282 GCF_008692635.1 Crocuta crocuta | reverse complement strand
CGTACCGGGGGTGCAGCCAAAGTTGGTTGAGCTCTTCAACCCAGGCTAGTCCCAGTCTCCCAATCCCAGTCTTCACGCCCCTCTGAAATTTCCTTTGACACACCTTCCCATGCAATCCCCTCGGGGCAATTCCAGGCCCCCTGCCGAGCTCTGGGGGGTGGAGTCAGAATTGCTGTTTCCTTCTCTGGGTCGGGGCTGGCGAGCATGGGCAGAGGTTGCCTGCCGGGTGCGCAGAGTCCGCTTGAGTGAGGAAAACCAGGTCCCTCTATGGCTCGTCACCCG
>NW_027533040.1:0-542 GCF_008692635.1 Crocuta crocuta | reverse complement strand
CACTTTCTTTTCAACTTTTAAATGTTTGTTTATTTTTGTGAGTGGGGGAGGGCAGAGGGACGGAGACAGGAAGGAACAGGCACCATGCCATCAGTGCAAATGTCAGCCCCGACGTGAGGCTCAAAATCACGCACTGTGAGGTCGTGACCTGAGCTAAAGCTGACCCATCGGTAGTTGACTGTGGACACAGAACAGGGCCAGGACCCCCGCCCCCGCTTCTTGTTCATCTCTTAGGTCGCGGGGATCGCACACGTTANCAGGACTGACCAACAGCACACTCCGTGGGAACGGTGGCTAATGCAATATACTATGAGCGATGTTCTTGGTGGCAGCTTTTGGAGGCGGCATGGCCACCATGTGCCTCCCTAAGCTCCCTGAGAAGGAACATTAGTGGGAACACTAATGTGGGTGCCCGGAGACACCCCCCCCACCCCACCCCCAGCCAATCTTCAATAAGCGCCGTCCCTACTTGTTGAAATCCCTCTCAAGCTCACGCGAAAGACAGGATGAGAAAACCAACACTTGCTTCGGGCAAGAAAAAA
>NW_027533039.1:379-1061 GCF_008692635.1 Crocuta crocuta | reverse complement strand
TTATTGTCAAGTTGGTTTCCGTATAACACCCAGTGCTCATCACAACGAGTGTCCTCCTCCATGCCCATCACCCCCTTCCCTTCTCTCTCACCCTCATCAGCCCTCAGTTTGTTCTCAGTATTCGAGAATCTTTCATGGTTTGCCTCCATCCCTCTCCCCAACTATATACCCCCTTCCCTTCCCCCATGGTCTTCTGATAAGTTTCTCCTGTTAAAATGCATATAAACTTTATTTCTTTTTTTACAAATGAAAAACAATCAAGAAATACATTTATTACAAGTAAAAATCACTGGAAATAAATAAAAATGACAAAAATCATTTTTTAAGTTTTCTTATTATAAACACCCTAAGTGTGTTTATACAATTATTTTTAAAACACAATGAAATTACTTTCCTTAAAGTTATTTTTTTTAATATTTTAAACAATCTTCAAAATATCATCAAAAAATAACTCAAATTAATCTGCTATTCTCCTTATTTACCCACACATCAACTTTACAAGAATAAGGTACATGTTTTACAAAAATTGAGAAAAATTAACTTGGAATTTATATGAAAGGATAAAAATATATCTCTGTAGGATACTGGTCAGTGGTTAAAAGCTATTTCCCTTTTTGGTTGCTTAGAGAAAGTAATATAAGGAAAAAACACTTCTCTATCACTTCTTAAATTCTAAACCTAG
>NW_027533039.1:0-167 GCF_008692635.1 Crocuta crocuta | reverse complement strand
TTTAAGTGTACTCTATCAGTGAGGAAATTAAAAAGTACACTCACATTTAGCAACTTTTAAAAATATTTCTCTACACTTTTATTTTTAATTTTTCTCTTGTTTATTTATTTTTAATTTTGTTGGTAGTTTATTCATTTAAAAAAATTTTTTTTTACAAATAGTTAATT
>NW_027533038.1:0-525 GCF_008692635.1 Crocuta crocuta | reverse complement strand
CAATACTAGTGGTAGTGCAATCTAATCTCCAGCTCCTTTTCTAAAACAATTACAAGCTCATTAAAACTTGCATAGTTTTATAAAATTTACATTATTCACTTGATTCTTTCAACCTCAGTTCTTTTCTAGATTGCTAAAATGAAAGATGAGCTAAGACCCCCCTAAGTAAGAGAAGATTATAAATATACTAGAATTTGTATACTGGATGGTCCCAGATGAAAGAGAGAGGATCCCCACCATCAGAGCTCCCATTCGATTTATTTATTTATTTACTTNCTTACTTACTTATTTGAGAGAGAGAGAGAGAGAGAGAGAGAGAGAGAGAGAGAGCAAGCGAGCACAAGGAGGGGCAGAGGGAGAATCTTAAGCAGGATCCACTTCCAGCATGGAGCCCATCTCAGGGCTCAATCTGAGAACCCTGAGATCATGACCAGAGCTGAAATCAAGTTGGGTACTTAACCAACTGAGTCACACAGGAAACCCCCCCATTTTTTAAATGTTTATTTATCTTGAGAGAGAGAGAGA
>NW_027533037.1:399-567 GCF_008692635.1 Crocuta crocuta | reverse complement strand
CGCCCGCCGGCCCCAGCCCCTCCCTGCCCAGCCCCTGAGGGTCTGCCTCCGCGCCGAGCCCCAGGCACCGTAGGGTTTGCTCCCGGCGGCCCCGCGCGTCGCCTTCCAGCCTGCGGAGCTGCTCCTGCGCCCCCTCCAGCTGAGTCCTCAGCCCCTCCTTGGCCAGCC
>NW_027533037.1:0-160 GCF_008692635.1 Crocuta crocuta | reverse complement strand
CTGTCTGAGCCCCAAGCCTGCAGGGCGGGCGGGGGCCACTCACCTCCCGCTGCCGCAGGCCTGCCCGCTCCAGCTCCTGCTCCCGGCTCTGCAGCTCCAGCTCCAGGAGGCCCGCGCGCGCCCCCCGCGGGAGGTCCTGGGAGGCGGGGGGGGCTCTTGG
>NW_027533036.1:383-542 GCF_008692635.1 Crocuta crocuta | reverse complement strand
ACCCATTTCTTAAATCTTTAAACTTACACAGTCATATAAGGAGACAAATAAGAAAAATTATTCCACATTTTCTCTTTTCCTGAGCATTTTCATATAACAAATAAATCTAAAACAAAAGTCAAACCTTGAAAAACAAATGAATTCTATTTCAAGAGAGGT
>NW_027533036.1:0-319 GCF_008692635.1 Crocuta crocuta | reverse complement strand
GAGAGCCTATAGAATTTATAGGCTTTTTAAAGAATATTTATATTTGAGAGAGAGAATGAGAGGGTGCAAGCATGAGCAGGGGAGAGGCAAAGACAGAGGGAGAAGCAGAATCCAAAGCAGGCTCCGCGCTCCAAGCTGTTAGCATAGGGCTCAACGTAGGGCTTGAACTCATGAACTGCAAGATCATGACCTGAGCTGAAGTAGGACCCTTAACCAACTGAACCCAGGAGCCCTTCATTAATTAATATAATTTAAAGATAAGTATTTATTTTAAATTCTGAAATACATATATGCTTGCAAATGCTAACTATGTCACTTA
>NW_027533035.1:0-823 GCF_008692635.1 Crocuta crocuta | reverse complement strand
GTTCTGCTCATTGAAATGTTGTCAGGTCTCTGGTCCCCAGGGTAACGGGTCCAGAAAGTGAAACACAAGTGTAGAAACCACCANCCATTGTAGGTCATGTGGGGAGGTAAGCACCGTGAAAGCACTCTGGGAGAGGCCTTGACAGGGAAACCAGGCCGTGTCCTCCGTATAGAGAGCTAACAGCCCGATTCAGGTCAGAGGAGGACAGGGAAGATTCATGCACCAGGCAGTGAATATAAAATCCTGGACATCCACTGACGGGTTTACCTCCCATCATACTTGCCTCACACGTACCAGAGAAACCAAAGGAATTTCTTCACAGAAGGCTTCCTAAGAGAGCGGAATCACAGAAGCAAGGACTGTGTTTTCTGTGTGGTGGTTAGAAATCTCTTCTCGTACAGTCTTTCTCATCATGGAGGACAGGTTCTGTCAGGCCTTCCAAGTTCTCGTTCCTTCTGTGTGAAAACCTGAGTCTCTCCCCGACCTGAATGAGTCACGGCCATGGCCATGAACGTAGAGTTCAAAAGGAGATTTCTATGTGAGAAGAGCAAGAACTGGAGACACTGTTTGAACGTCTTGGGGTAACCCTTTCCTGTGACTGATGTTTCCCTGCCTTTCCCCCCAAAGATGTCACTGCTCAGGGCAAGCCGGATACCCTGCCGGGGGGCATTCAAGTAGGACAGGCACCTGAGTCTCTGTCCCTTGTCAGTGATGCGAGTTAGGATGGATTGAAAGCTTGTGGGAAATGGAGCTGATTTTAAATTCATACACGGAGTAATCACCGTCCTTTGTTACCCAAAACAAAACAAAGAAACCAGCCTAG
>NW_027533034.1:0-489 GCF_008692635.1 Crocuta crocuta | reverse complement strand
CCATCTATTTGCTGTCTACAAGAGACTCATTTTAGATCTGAGGAAACCATAAAATTGAAAGTAAGGGGATGAAGAAATATCTATCATGCTACTGGAAGTCAAAAGAAAGCTGGAGTAGCTATACTTATATCAGACAACCTGGACTTAAGACAGTAAAAATGGATGAAGAAGGGCATTATATAATAATTACAGGGTCTATCCATCAGGAAGAGNAACAATTATAAATGTCTATGCACCAAATATGTAAGCACCTAAATATATAAAACAATATATCACAAACAGAAACAATCTTATGGATAAGAATGTGCTAATAGCAGGGGACTTTAATACTCCACTTACAGCAATGGATAGATCAACTAGACATAAAAATCACTAAAGAAACAATGGATTTGAATGACACATGGACCAGATGGATTGGACAGATATATTTAGAACTATACATCTCGAGGCCATGGAATTCACTTTCTTCTCAAGTGTGCATGGCACATT
>NW_027533033.1:0-814 GCF_008692635.1 Crocuta crocuta | reverse complement strand
ACAATATTCCATATCAGTCCCCTAATCTGAAAACAGATACCTCATCAGGAAAAGCATATTCCTGCCTTTATAAAAGAGACTTTGGATGAACGCTCTATGGGCAATTGTCAAAAGGCTCGTCCTATGGTCCTTGCAAACCCAAGGCTTAGATCATAAAGGGGGTTAAGAACACAAGAGTTACAATTGAGCCTGGCCCCTAGACAAAGTGCCTATGTGGGGTGAAGAGCAGAACACAGCTACTACATATATCTTTGGTCATTGGTAAAGCAGAGCAGTCCCTTCCTCAAGGCCTGCATTCCACAAACAGCCTCCCTAACACAGGCAGCTGGGATGAGGATAGATAAGNAGAATAGCTAACACGTGAACGCAGGTGCAAAGACTGACACATTATGGGCTCCCATGGTAGTTTCCACAGATCCACCGATTCAGAAACATTTATCTTCTTGAGAGCTAGACAGAATAACTCCTAGCTTATGTATACACAATTTAACTTGTATGTTATGCTGTTTTTCACTAAGAAGATTCTGTTATTTCCTTGGTCGAAATAATTGTGCAATTGATATCATGAAAGGCCTCCCATTGTAAGACATTCTTTTCTCTGACCTCCTGTTGTTGTTGAACTTTTAAATAAAGAAAGCAAACCCGACAGGACAGAGATGCCTGCCTGGTGATCAGAAAGAATCTCGGGGCTTTCTCACTCTCTCTCTCACCGACACCGTCCAACCTTCAGGGCCCTCTGGACCTGCTGGAGCCGGCCTCCGGCACGAGACCATATCTTGTGACCAGGAGATCATGACCTGAGCTAATGCTTAAC
>NW_027533032.1:0-830 GCF_008692635.1 Crocuta crocuta | reverse complement strand
CAGATGGATTTGACAGGTATATTTAGAACTCTACATCCTGAGGCTTTGGAATTCACTTTCTTCTCAAGTATACATGGCACATTCACCAAGACAGATCACATACTGGGTCATAAAGCAGCCCTCAAAAAATATAAAAGAATCAAGATCATACCATGCACATTTTCAGATCACAATGCTATGAAACTTGAAATGAATCACAGGAATAAGTCTGGAAAACCTCTAAAAACATGGAGGTTAAAGAACGAATGGGTCAACGAGGCAATTAGAAAAGAAATTTAAAAATATATAGAAACAAATGAAAATAAAAATACAACTATCCAAACTCTTTGGGATGCAGTAAAGGCAGTCCTAAGAGGAAAGTACATTGCACTGCAGGCATATTTTAAGAAACTAAAAAAAGCACAAATACAAAATCTAACAGTATATCTAAAGGAACTAGAAGGAGAACAACAACAGCACCCCAAACCCAGCAGAAGAAGAGAAATAATAAAAACCAGGGCAGAAATAAACAATATAGAATCAAAAAAACCCACAAAAGCAGTAGAACAGATCAATGAAACCAAGATTCGGTTTTTTGAAACAATAAACAAAATTGACAAACCTCTAGCCAGGCTTCTCAAAAAGAAAAAAGAGAGCACCCAAATAGACAAAATCACTAATGAAAATGGATTTATTACAACCAATCCCTCAGAAATACAAGCAATCATCAGGGAATACTATTAAAAGTTATATGCCAATAACCTGGACAACTTAGAAGAAATGGATAAATTCCTAAACACATATATACTACCAAAATTCACACGGGAAGAGATAGAAAATCTGAAGAGACC
>NW_027533031.1:0-603 GCF_008692635.1 Crocuta crocuta | reverse complement strand
TGAATGGACAGGCCCTAGACAGTCAATGAACCTTCTTTAATATAGCAGTACTCACAGGTGCAAGAGAGCAAAAAAAGCTTTTAAAATTAACAAGAGACAGAAAGCTGGCCAAAATGACAAGACGGAAGAACTCTCTTCTAAAGAAATTCCAGGAAGAAATGACAGCTAAAGAGCTGCTTAAAACAGATATAAGCAACGTAACTAAACGAGATTTTAGACAGTACTCATAAAATTNAACGTAACTAAACGAGATTTTAGACAGTACTCATAAAATTAATCGCTGGGCTTGAAAAAAGCATGAAAGACATCAGAGAAGCTATTGCTACAAAGACTATGGAGCTTAAAAATAGTTGTGATGAATTAACTGCTATAAATGAGGTGCATAATAAAATGGAGGCGTCTAATAAACGGACTGAAGTGGCGGAGAGGAGAATAGGTGAATTAGAAAACACAATTATAGAAAAAGAGGAAGCCAAGAAAAAGAGATAAACTGACCCAGGAACACGAAAGGAGAGTTAAAGAGCTGAGTGATAGAATCAAAAGGAACAATATCTGTACCATAGGAATTCCAGAAGAAGAAGAGAGAGGGAAAGGTGCTGAAGG
>NW_027533030.1:302-1217 GCF_008692635.1 Crocuta crocuta | reverse complement strand
AGTTCCATCCACATTGCTGCAAATGACCAGATTTCATTCTTTCTCCGTGCCAGGTAGTATTCCATTGTATATACAAACCGCATCTTCTTTACCCATTTGTCAGTTGATGGGCATTTAGGCTCTTTCCTTGATTTGGCTATTGTTGAAAGTGCTACTATAAACATTGGGGTACATATGCCCCTATGCATCAGCACTTCTGTACCCCTTGGGTAAATTCCTAGCAGAGCTATTGCTGGGTCATAGGGGAGTTCTAGTGTTAATTTTTTGAGGAACCTCCACACTGTTTTCCAGAGGGGCTGTACCAGTTTACATTCCCACCAACAGTGTAGGAGGGTGCCCGTTTCTCCACATCCTCGCCAGCATCTAGAGTTCTCTGATTTGCTCATTTTAGCCACTCTGACTGGCGTGAGGTGGTATCTCAGTGTGGTTTTGATTTGTATTTCCCTGATGAGGAGGGATGCTGAACATCGTTTCATGTGTCTGTTGGCCATCTGGATGTCCTCTTTGGAGAAGTGTCTGTTCATATCTTCTGCCCATTTCTTCACTGGGTTGTTTGTTTTTCGGGCGTGTAGTTTGGTGAGTTCCTTATAGATTCTGGATATTAACCCTTTATCTGATATGTCATTTGCAACTATCTTTTCCCATTCCTTTGGTTGCCTTTTAATTTGTTGATTGTTTCCTTTGCAGTGCAAAAGCTTTTTACCTTGATAAGGTCCCAATAGTTCATTTGCTTTTAATTCCCTTGCCTTTGGAGAGGTGTGGAGTAAGAAATTGCTGAGGCTGATATCAAAAGTTGTTTACTCCTTTCTCCTCTAGTGTTTTGATGGTTTCCTGTCTCACATTCAGGTCCTTCATCCATTTTGAGTTTATTTTTCTGTATGGTGTGAGAAAATAATCTAGTTTCATTCTTCTGCA
>NW_027533030.1:0-282 GCF_008692635.1 Crocuta crocuta | reverse complement strand
GAGAAAATAATCTAGTTTCATTCTTCTGCATGTTGCTGTCCAGTTCTCCCAGCACCATCTGTCAAAGAGGCTGTCTTTTTTCCATTGGATACTGTTTCCTGCTTTGTCACAGATTAGTTGTCCATACATTTTGGGGTCCAATTCTTAGTTCTCTATTCTATTCCATTGGTCTATGTGTCTGTTTTTGTGCTAATCCCATACTGTCTTAATGATGACAGCTTTGTAGCAGAGGCTAAGGTCTGGGATTGTGATGCTTCCCATTTTGGTTTTCTTCTTCAATAT
>NW_027533029.1:390-586 GCF_008692635.1 Crocuta crocuta | reverse complement strand
TCACTTAATATTTCCATTAATAGAAACTAAAAAATTAATATATTCAGTGATTTAGGAGGTAGGAAAGATCCAAAGTCTTCTTTATTATCAGCTGTCTTTATTGGCATCATATCAAGGAGCAATTTAGGAAAGAATGGCAATGTTTACCATTTTTTAATTATAGAAACTCTTCTAAAAATGATATAATGAAGCTTTG
>NW_027533029.1:0-185 GCF_008692635.1 Crocuta crocuta | reverse complement strand
TTTGCATGGTATATGTGAAAATTTATTATAAAATAATTTCAATTATGTCAATAAAATTATTTTAAGGCAGAGGAATTTCAAATAAACTCCAAGTTTTCTTGAATCATGCTTTAGTCCTAACTTTTATAATTTTTTTTGATTTTTTTTATTTTTTTTTACAAATAGTTTACTGTCAAATTAGTTTC
>NW_027533028.1:0-900 GCF_008692635.1 Crocuta crocuta | reverse complement strand
AACTACAGGCCAATATCCTTGATGAATATGGATGCAAAAATCCCAGAACATACTTGCAAATCGAATTCAACATCACATAAAAAGAACTATCCACCATGCTCAATTGGGATTCATTCCTGGGTTACAGGCCTGGTTCAATATTCCCAAATCAATCAATGTGATCAATCACATTAACAAAAGAAAAGATAAAAACCATATGATCCTGTCGATAGATGCAGAAAAAGCATTTGACAAGATACAACATCCCTTCTTAATAAAGACCCTTGAGAAAGTCGGGATAGAAGGAACTTACTTAAGCATCATAAAAGCCATCTACGAGAAGCCTTCAGCTAACATCATCCTCAATGGGGGAAAACTAAGAGCTTTCCACCTGAGATCAGGAACACGACAGGGATGTCCACTCTCACCACTGTTGTTTCACATAGTGCTGGATGTCCTAGCATCAGCAATCACACAACAAAAGGAAATAAAAGGCATCAGAATGGGCAAAGAAGAAGGCAAACTCTCACTTTTCGCAGATGACATGATACTCTACAGAGAAAACCCGACAGATTCCACCAGAAGCCTACTAGAACTNATCCATGAGTTCAGCAAAGTTGCAGGGTACAAAATCAACGTACAGAAATAGGTTGCATTTTGATACACCAATAATGAAGCAACAGAAAGAGAAATCAATAAACTGATCCCATTCACAATTGCACAAAAACCATAAAATACCTAGGAATAAACTTAACCAAAGATATGGAAGATCTGTATGATGAAAACTATAGAAAACTTATGAAGGAAATTGAAGACACATGAAAAGGGGAAACATTCCATACTTATGGATTGGAAGAATAAATATAGTTAAAATGTCATTACTACAGCCCCTCTGGAAAACAGTGTGGAGGTTCCTCAGGA
>NW_027533027.1:403-1230 GCF_008692635.1 Crocuta crocuta | reverse complement strand
GGAGCTGCTTCCGATTCTGTGTCTCCCCCTCTCTCTGCCCCTCCCTGTTGGCACTCTCTCTCTCAGAAATAAATAAAAATAAAAGAGTTGTGCTTCTGTTTTTGAGAAGAACTGGAAGAGACTCAGCGCTCATGGAGCCCCTACTATGCGCCAGGCCCTGGGGTCACTACAGACAGCAGCAGGAGGGACCCTCTGGGCACCTAACAGGATAAACATGACCTTGAGAGGACAGATGGGCTCACCAGCCGCCGCTGCCTCTCCCGCCCACTGGCTGGCGCACGGCGTTTAGGACTCTACCCTTGGATGCAGTGAAATAGGTTCTCGAGAACTCCAGCAATTTCAGCAAATACGGTCGTCGAGCCTTCGCCTCTAGCCCAGTTGCGTGTTCTCCCCATTTCATTCCTGGAGCTGCCTTCTTCAGCGGCCCGGCGTGACACGCAAAGACATTATGAGGGGACACGTGATGACAGACGCTGCGCCGTCCTAACTCGCCCCAAATCTCCAGGGTCCGCCGTCATTGGCTAAACCACCCCCGACTCTCTCCGCAAACCTCTCGGAGCTGCGACCTCACAAGGGGGCTGCGAAGTCCTCCAAGTCAGGAGCCAACAGGTGGCGGCCGGGCCCTCTCAGGGGACGTTACGGTGACAAGGTCCTCAAAAGGAAGACACGTAAAGACCAATCCTACATGCTCCCAATTTAGTCATAGGAGGACAAGGACCTGCTTTGATCTGGCTTCAGCCCTTCTCCGAATGCGGGGATTGTGATCCTTTCCCCGAGTATCCTGAAGAAAGGAGTCTTTCCACATGGACCCCTGGTGCTTATCCATA
>NW_027533027.1:0-230 GCF_008692635.1 Crocuta crocuta | reverse complement strand
GGCCCCCGCCTGCGCACCAGCCTTCCCCTGCTCTCCGGACGCCCCTGAAATCATGAGGTCTTGACACATCACCAATGACCAGAGACGGTCTCTGTTATTCCCAGCCGAGTGCTTCGGCAAACCGCTTCCTACACTTTGCAGGACTGACTCGGAGATGCGAGCGCACGTTGCCCTGCGTGGTCCCGCACGGGGACCCGCCACCAGCAGACACTCATCCTCTGTCCGGGATG
>NW_027533026.1:310-550 GCF_008692635.1 Crocuta crocuta | reverse complement strand
TTAGTAGAATAGGTATTAACTCTTCTCTAAATGTTTGGTAGAATTCTCCTGTAAAGCCATCTGGCCCTGGACTTTTGTTCATTCGGAGTTTTTTGATCAATTGTTTCTATTTCATTGCTGATAATCAGTCTTTTCAAATTTTGTTTCTTCCTTACTCAGTTTCAGGAGGTTATATGTTTTTAGGAATTTATGCATTTCTTGTGGGTTGTCAAATTTGTTAGCATATAATCTCATGAGATT
>NW_027533026.1:0-253 GCF_008692635.1 Crocuta crocuta | reverse complement strand
GATCAGAGAGAAAGGGAGACACAGAATCCGAAACAGGCTCCAGGCTCTGAGCTAGCTGTCAGCACAGAACCCGATGCAGGGCTCAAACCCACAAACTGTGAGATCATGACCTGAGCCGAAGTTGGATGCTTAACTGACTAAGCCATCCAGGCACCCCATCATGACATTCTCTTGTAATCCTTTGTATTTCTGTGGTGTTTGTTGTTATTTCCCGTCTTTTGTTTCTGATTTTGATTATTTGATCACTATTCTT
>NW_027533025.1:0-489 GCF_008692635.1 Crocuta crocuta | reverse complement strand
CAAGCCAAAGTACATATGGTAGAGAGTCCCAAATACCACTACGAGCATGGAAATAAAATAACCAAAGTCTCAACAAGAGAAACCAAAAGACACCATTCAAAGAACACTTCCTGAATGGACAGGCCCTGGACATTCAAAGAGCCTTCTTTAATACAGCAGCACCTGCAAGGGCAGAGTTCATAACAAGCTTTTAAAACTAACAAGAGATAGAAAGCTAACCAAAATGACAAAACGGAATAACTCTCCACCAAAGAAATNCAGGAAGAAATGACAGCTAAAGAACAGATCAAAACAGATATAAACAACATAAAGGAACAAGAATTTAGAAAAATAGTCATAAAATTAATCGCTGGGCTTGAAAAAGGCATGGAAGACATCAGAGAAACAATTGCGACAAAGACTATGGAGCTTAAAAATAGCTGTGATGAGCAAAAAATGCTATATATGAGATACATAATAAAATGGAGGTGTCCAATGCACGGATTGAAG
>NW_027533024.1:579-814 GCF_008692635.1 Crocuta crocuta | reverse complement strand
AAATGAATTGGAGGTGTCCAATGCACGGATTGAAGAGGCAGAAAGAAGATAAGTGATTTAGAGGACACAATTGTAGAAAAAGAGGAAGGTGAGAAAAAGAGAAATAAACTGATACAGGAACATGAAAGGAGAGTGCGAGAGCTAAGCGATACAATCAAATGGAACAATATCTGTATTATAGGAATTCCAGAAGAGGAAGAGAGAGGGAAAGGCGCTGAAGGAGTCCTTGAACAAA
>NW_027533024.1:0-387 GCF_008692635.1 Crocuta crocuta | reverse complement strand
AACATACAAAGGGAAACCTCTCAGAGTGGTTAGGCCAGAAAGGAATGGCAGGCCTGTCTATCCAGCAAGCCTGTCATTCAGAATAGAAGGAGAGATAAAAGTCTTTCCAAATAAACAAAAATTGAAAGTCTTCATCACCACTAGCCAGCCCCACGAGAAATCCTGAGGGGGACTCTCTGACGGAAATGTTGCAAGGAACGCAAGATTCCAGAGACACCACCACAAGCATGAATCCCACAAAGGACACGATGGTTCTAAACCCATATTTTTCAATAATAACAGTGAGTGTCAATGGACTAACTGCCCCAATCAAAAGTTATAGGGCAGCAGAAAGGATAAAACAACAAAATCCACCTATTTGCTATCTACAAGAAACTCATTTTAGAC
>NW_027533023.1:0-1381 GCF_008692635.1 Crocuta crocuta | reverse complement strand
GCGCTTTACAGTTTGGATGGCCTCTAATTCACTTCAGTCATTTCCGTTTGCTGAGGATCTAGGACCCCAGAAATGAAAATTGTGGGCCTAAGATCTGCCTTTGGAAACATGTCATCTGACAACTCACCAGAAAGTGTGTCCAATCTATATCCAATGGGCACTGCACCAAACACGTGCTTGTTTCCCCACAATCTCGCCAACAAGGGGCCTTGCTACCTGTCAGCTCTCCGCCAACGTGACGGTTCAAACCTACCATCTCAGGGAGTGCCCGGGGGGCTCAGCGGTTGGGTGTCTGCCTCTTGGCTTCAGCTCGGGTCACGATCTCACAGTTCGTGGGTTTAAGCTCCGNCCAAATTGGCTCCATGGTGATAGTTCAGAGGAGCCTCCTTGGGATTCTCTCTCTCTGCCCCTCTTCCCCCCCCCGCCCCAAAAAAGAACAAATACACATTAAAAAAAAAACCTACTGGCTCATTTTCAAGTGACCCCACAAACTCCCACAGGAGACCAGAGAGGGCAGCGTCTGTGAGCCGAGGAGCTGGAAAGCACTCCCCAAGATGGTTTCTGGCAGCCGGCCCAGCTCTGTGGAGCCAGCTTCCCTTCCGTCATTATTATGGCTCTATGTGCCACTGAATCCTAGGAGAACACAGGCCCACCTAGGAAAGGTCATTACCGTGACCACAAAGGAATAACTCCACAGTATGACAGCAACTCTCCTGTCTCATCCTCTCCAAGTTGCTCCCGAACTGCCCATCTAAGAGTTTATCTCTCTGATTTACAGAGAGGACAGTCTGTACCACTTGAAAATGAAGTGTTAACTAAGTGTGGCAAAAAATCAGAGACTTTTTTTTCATCCTTGTTTCTGAGCCCCCTCCTTGGTTATGGTTTCAGTCAAAAGTAGTGAAAACTTTTGGGAATAGGCTTTCAAGTCGACTTGTACTAAAAACTGAAGTAAATGCTTCAGTCCCTTTATTTTTTTAAACACTTTTAAGAAATGTTTCTTCACTTACTTCTGAGGGAGAGAGTGCACAAGTGAGCTCGGGAGAGAGAGAGAGGGAGGGAGGGAGGCACAGAATCCGAAGCAGGCTCCAGGCTCCAAGCAGTCAGCACAGAGCCCAGCATGGGGCTCAAACCCACAAACCTGTTAGATCATGTCCTGAGCTCAAGTAAGACATGTAACTGACTGAGCCACCCAGGTGCCCCGAGTCCATTTATTTTTTAAAAGTTACAGTCAAGTTTGAAACAATACACTAATTTTGCTTTCTTTTTTAAATTTTTAATGTTTCATTTATTTCTGAGAAAGAGAGAGAGAGAGATCAGGGGAGGGTCAGAGAGAGACGGAGACACGGAATCTGAAACAGGCTCCAGACTCTGAGCTGTCAGC
>NW_027533022.1:0-547 GCF_008692635.1 Crocuta crocuta | reverse complement strand
CTTCTATGTGAGGCCATGATCAAGACTCACAGTATCTTTCAATCTGTACATTTGCTGTGTGAGGCCTGAGCTGAGCAAATCAGCACATTCTGATCGAGGCCCCTTCCAGAAAAATAAACGGTGCGGGTGGACTTGGGCACGAAAGGATTCCATCAGGCAACGCCTAGCACCCCTCCTGGGAGCGCCAGGCAAGATGCCACCCCGTTGTCCCAGAACACGGGACTTAAGTAGCATGTAACTNCCCTGGCAGCCACCTTGCGATCATGAGGAGGAGCCAGAACTGGGATGAACGTGGCTTCCAGAAAGCAGAGGAGAACCTGGGGAAGAGGCCAGGCCCTTGGTCATATGATTAATATAGGGTTTGGCATTGGCGTGATGCTAATCGGCATGTAGCCGTTGGCTTCCTGTCTCCTGGTAGCCAAAACGGGGGGAGTCTCGTGCTCTTGCGCTTGAACACCACCTTTGCCAAACAGTGTCCAGAATGGCAAGTCAGAAAGAAAGTACAAAGTACATGTGGAAACCACCCGAAATTGTACCACTTGGTAAC
>NW_027533021.1:249-461 GCF_008692635.1 Crocuta crocuta | reverse complement strand
TTATCTTCTTGAGAGCCAGACAGAATAACTCCTAGCTTATCTATACGCAATTTAACTTGTATGTTATGCTGTTTTTCACTAAGAACATTCTGTTACAATTCTGTAATTGATATCACAAAAGGCCTCCCATTGTAAGAAATTCCTTTTTATGACTTCATCTTGTTGCTGAACCTTTAAATAAAGATACAAAAACCGACAGGACAGAGATGCCT
>NW_027533021.1:0-149 GCF_008692635.1 Crocuta crocuta | reverse complement strand
CAGCATCTATGAAAATTTTATTTTCTGTAATAATTATTATTTTCTTGATTTCTTTTTTTGTGTCAAGACAATTATCATTTTATTTTTCAGTTTTTAAGAATTATAATTTTAAGGGGCGCCTGGGTGGCTTAGTCGGTTAAGCGTCTGAC
>NW_027533020.1:0-454 GCF_008692635.1 Crocuta crocuta | reverse complement strand
GGGCAGAGAGAGGGGGAGAGAGAGAATCCCAAGCAGGCTCTGTGCGTCAGCATGGAGCCCAACACAGGGCTTGAGCTCACAAACTGTGAGATCATGACCTGAGCCGAAATCAAGAGTTGGACNCCGAAATCAAGAGTTGGACGCTTAACTGACTGAGCCACCCAGTAGCCCCTGTTACTTAAGTATTTGTAACTTAAAATTAGACATAAATACCTTATAATTCTTACAACTGTAAAATCAAAACATCTATAAATTAGGGGTACATGGGTGGCTGAGTCAGTTAAGTGTTTGACTCTTGATTTCGGCTCAAGTCATGATCTCATGGTTCATGGGATCGAGCCCCACGTCAGCCTCCGCACTGTCAGTCCCTACTTTGGATTCTTTCTCTCCCCCATCTCTTCCCCTCCTCCCTGCTCTCTCTCTCTCACAAAATAAACTTAAAAACACACACAAA
>NW_027533019.1:0-570 GCF_008692635.1 Crocuta crocuta | reverse complement strand
CCATCCCTGCTTGAGAGCTGCCCTCCTCCCTTTTCCCTTTTTTTTCCCCTTTCTTTCTTTTTGTTTCTTCTTCTTTTTTTTTTTTTCTTTTTTCCCCCAGAACACGGACCTGATTAACTGTGGTCACCAGCATGCTTAAACAATCACATTTAGTCCATTCTGTAGATGTAAATTCTACACATACTGACCTTTTCATCTCTTTCTCTCAGGAGTAATTAGACTATATGGTTTCTCTGGATAACACCAGCATCCTTCNGCATCCTTCTCTCACCTAACCAACCATACTCCACCCTTTCACTCTTTGAAAAAAGCTTCTTATCCCTTCTGCAAGTTCATTGTATTTCGCCTCATCCCTGCCGTCTTCTCTCTCTGTCTCTATGCTTTTCAACCAGCACTGTATACATGCGGCTATTTAATTGTAGCTGGGAAATCCGGTTATATGCTATAAACCGTTCTTTGTCCATTGGAATTCTTCATTTTCCTTTTCTTTTCTTCCTTTTGATCTTTTTATGTATTTTTTTATTTTCTATTATTCGCTCTCCCTCCTCCATCTTTTCTCTTAACTTTTTC
>NW_027533018.1:458-842 GCF_008692635.1 Crocuta crocuta | reverse complement strand
AACTATTTTTTCCCCTTCTCCTCCCCCATGGTCCTCAGTTAAGTTTCTCCTGTTCCACTTATAAGTGGAAACATATGGGTATCTGTCTTTCTCTGAATTACTTCACTCAGCATAACACCCTCGAGATCCATCCATGTTGTTACACATGGCCAGATTTCATTCTTTCTCACTGCCATTGTAGTATTCCATTGTATAGATAAACCACATCTTCTCGATCCATTCATCAGTTGGTGGACATTTAGGCTCTTTCCATGATTTGGCTATTGTTGAGAGTGCGGCTGTGAACATTGGGGTACATATGCCCCTATGGATCAGCACTCCTGTATCCCTTGGGTAAATTCCTAGTAGTGCTATTGCTGGGTCACAGGGGAGGTCTATTGTTAA
>NW_027533018.1:0-392 GCF_008692635.1 Crocuta crocuta | reverse complement strand
TTCCCACCAACAGTGTAGGAGGGTGCCCATTTCTCCACATCCTCACCGGCATCTAGAGTCTCCGGATTTGTTCATTTTAGCCACTCTAACTGGCATGAGGTGGCACCTCAGTGTGGTTTTGATTTGTATTTCCCTGATGATGAATGACACTGAACATCATTTCATGTATCTGTTTGCCATCTGGATGTCCTCTTGGAGAAGTCTCTGTTCATGTCATCTGCCCATTTCTTCACTGGAGTATTTGAGTTTTGGGTGTGGAGTTTGGTGAGTTCCTTATAGATTTTGGATACTAGCCCTTTATCCGTTATGTCATTTACAACTATCTTTTCCCATGCGTTGGTTGCCTATTCTATTGATTGTTTCCTTTCCTGTGCAGAAGCTTTTTATCTTGA
>NW_027533016.1:0-494 GCF_008692635.1 Crocuta crocuta | reverse complement strand
TGCTAATAGTAGGGGACTTTAATACTCTGCTTACAGCAATGGATAATTGAACCAGACAGAAGATCAGTAAAGAAACAACGGACTTGAATGACATTGGACCAGATAGATCTGACAGATATATTTTGAACTCTACATCCTGAGGCCATGAAATTTACTTTCTTCTCAAGTGCGCATGGGATATTCTCCAAGATAGATCCCATACTGGGACATAAAGCAGCCCTCAATAAATATAAAAGAATTGAGNATACCATGCACACTTTCAGATGATAATGCTTTGAAACTTGAAATCAATCACATGAAGAAGTCTGGAAAACCTCCAAAAAACATGGAGGTTAAAGAACACCCTACTAAAGAATGAATGGGCCAATCAGGCAAATAGAGAAGAAATTAAAAAAATATATGGAAACAAAGGAAAATGAAAATAAAAGAATCCAAAATCTATGGGATGTGATGAAGGCAGTCCTAAGAGGAAAGTACATTGCACTCCAGGCCTA
>NW_027533015.1:0-525 GCF_008692635.1 Crocuta crocuta | reverse complement strand
AGAAAAAGCGCAAGTCCAAAATCTAACAGCTCACCTAAAGGAACGGGAAGCAGAGCAACAAGAACGCCCTAAACCCTGTAGAAGAAGAGAAATAGTAAAAATTAGAGCAGAAATAAACAACATAGAGACCAAAGAAACAATTGAACAGATCAATGAAACCAAGAGTTGGTTTTTTGAAAAAGTAAACAAAATTGACAAACCTCTANAAAATTGACAAGCCTCTAGCCAGACTTATCAAAAAGAAAATAGAGAGCACCTAAATAGACAAAAATATGAATGAAAATGGACTTATTACAACCAACCCCTGAGAAATACAAGCAGTTATCAGGGAATACTATGAAAAATTATATGGCAACAAATTAGACAACTTAGAAGAAATGGACAAATTCCTAAACTCACACTCACTACCAAAATTCACACAGGAAGAAATAGAAATCTGAACAGATCCATAACGAGTGAAGAAATCAAATCAGTTATCAGAAATCCCCCAACAAATAAGAGCCCTGGACCTGATGGCTTCCCTGG
>NW_027533014.1:0-549 GCF_008692635.1 Crocuta crocuta | reverse complement strand
GAGAGTCCCAAATACCACTACCAGTAGGGAAACAAAACAACCAAACGCTCCACAAGAAAAACCAAGAGACACCATCCAAAGAACACTTTCTGAAAAGACAGACCCTGAACAGTCAAAAGAGCCCTTTGTAATACAGCAGAACTCACAGGGGCTGTGTGTACAACAAGCTTTTAAAATTAAGAAGAGATAGAACGCTAACCAAAATGATGTAACAGAAGAACTATCCTCCAAAGANTCCTCCAAAGAAACTCCAGGAAGAAATTACAGCTAGAGAACTGCTCAAAACAGATATAAGCAACAAAACTGAACAAGAATTTAGAACAATAACCATAAAATTAATCGCGGGGCTTGAAAAAAGCATGGAGGACATCAGAGAAACTATGGCTACAAACACTATGGAACTTAAAAATAGTTATGGTGAATTAAAAAATGCGATAAATGAGATACACAATAAACATGAGGCGTCCAATGTAGGGATTGAAGAGGCAGAAAGGAGGGTAAGTTATTTAGAAGACACTATTATAGAAAAAGAAGAAACTGAGAAAAAGA
>NW_027533013.1:0-572 GCF_008692635.1 Crocuta crocuta | reverse complement strand
CTCTATCATACAGTAAGTCTATTAATTTGGACGAAATTCCCACTCAGATCTCGGGGAGGTGGGGGGGAAGCGTTTTGACCATCAGGAGCGGGGAGAAGCAGCACTCACAGCTGCCTGACAAGGTGCAGAGCATATGTGAAGACCACTGGCTGGGGGTCTCCGAGGGAGCACACGGGCTCCTCAGGATGGGCCAGCCCCCTGTCTGGTTGTTGCTGAGGGACCTGGGATGGTGAGGNAGGGCCGGGTTGGAGGCTGCTCTTTGCAAGCTCTGCTTGCAGTGAGGAGCCTGAAGCCCCAGAGAAGTGTGGGCTCCACTTGCCCAGGTCAGCCCCAGGACCCCCGGGTTCCCCCAGAGAGGGTTGTGTCACTCACACCCTTTCCTCCTCCACAGGGTCTCAACTGGCCCGAGCGGGGTGTTGTGGAAGCCTTCTGAGTTTCACCACCACCACCTCCCCACCCGAGAATGAGTCCCTTGGAACATGATGAGTTCTGGGGGCCCTAAACCTTCCCCCAGCTCAGACTTCAACGCAGCTGGCCCTCCTGTGGCCGCATTTGGGCAAATGCCCTGCAGC
>NW_027533012.1:0-810 GCF_008692635.1 Crocuta crocuta | reverse complement strand
GTGTCTGTTGGCCATCTGGATGTCCTCTTTGGAGACGTATCTGTTTATGTCTTCTGCCCATTTCTCCACTGGATTATTTGTTTTTGGGTGTGGAGTTTGATTAGTTCCCTATAGATACCGGATACTAGCCCTTTATCCGATATGTCATTTGTAATTATCTTTTCCCATTCTGTCAGTTGCCTGTTAGTTTTATTGATTGTTTCCTTTCACATGCAGAAGCTTTTTACCTAGATGAGATCACAGTAGTTCATTTTTACTCTTGATTCCCTTGCCTTTGGGGATGTGTCAAGGAAGAAATTGCTGTGGTTGAGGTCAAGGAGGTTGTTGCCTGCTTTCTCCTCTAGGGTTTTGATGGATTCCTGTCTCACGTTCAGGTCCTGTATCCATTTTGAGTTTATTTTTGTGTGTGGTGTGAGNTGGTGTGAGAAAATGATCTAGTTTCATTCTTCTGCATGTTGCTGTCCAGTTCTCCCAGCACCATCTATTAAAGAGGCTGTCTTTTCCATTGAATACTCTTTCTTGCGTTGTCAAAGATTAGTTGACTGTGTATTTTTGGGTCCACTTCTGATTTCTCAATTCTGTTCCATTGGTCTATGTGTCTGTTTTTGTGTCAATACCATACTGTCTTGATGATGACAGTTTTGTAGTAGAGGCTAAATTCCGGGATGGTGATGCCTCCCGTTTTGGTTTTCTTCTTTAATATTACTTTGGCTAGTCGGTGTCCTTTGTGGTTTCACACAAAATTTAGGATAGTTTGTTATAGTATTGAGAAGACTGCTGGTGCAAATTTGATTGGGATTGCATTGAATG
>NW_027533011.1:0-801 GCF_008692635.1 Crocuta crocuta | reverse complement strand
TCTTCTGGCTGCTTGTCTTCTTTGTCTGGGTCTCCAGCCCTTTGTGTGATTTCTATGACGGTACAATCTCTTCAGGTCTGTCTTTCTCCTGACAGCAGAGGCTTCTTGGAAGCAATGGGCACAGCTTCTGTTGGCGCATACAGTGATCGGTAAGCGCCGGCCAAATGAATTCGCAAATGATGAATCAATGAAAAACTATATCTCATTTGAACCTTCTGATAACCCTGAAGAGTAAGCAGGACAGGATTTCCATTGTAATGAAGAAGATGAGCTTCCAGGCCCTGCCTGTGATCTCATGGCTTAAGTGATTGCCACAGCGCTAGGATGAGGGAAAATAAAGAGAATGACCCAAATGAAACACCAGATTTGTCCCACACCTTATGCTAAGCCAAGAGTAGCAAACTCAAATGCCTTTAGAGGTCCGCAAGTCATCTAAATGTACACAGGGGCGCCTGGGTGGCTTAGTCGGTTGGGCGTCCGACTTTCGCTTAGGTCATGATCTCGCGGTTCGTGGGTTCGAGCCCCGCGTCGGGCTCNCTCTGTGCTGGCTGCCAGCTCAGAGCTTGGAGCCTATTTAGGAGTCTGTATCTCCCTCTCTCTGACCCTCCCCTGCTCACACAGTCTCTCTCTCTCCCTCAGAAATAAATAAGACATTAAAAAAAAAAAACGGCAGGATATTAAGAGGGTGGACAGCGATCTCAGATAGTGAGAAGTGCTATCAAGAAAAGTCAGGCAGAGTTCAGAGGACAACGAGAAACAAGGGTGTTATTTTAGGTAGCCAGGAAAGAGCTTTTTTTTTTT